>NC_064853.1:23770073-23910073 GCF_024139225.1 Suncus etruscus
GGGAGGGAAGGAGGGAAGGAATGAAGGAGGGAAAGAGGGAAGGAGGGAGTGAGGGAGGGAAGGAGGGAGGGAGGGAGGGAGGGAGGGAGGGAGGGAGGAAGGAAGGAAGGAGGGAAGGAGGGAAGGAAGGAAGGAAGGAAGGAAGGAAGGAAGGAAGGAAGGAAGGAAGGATGGAGGGAAGGAGGGAAGGAGGGAGGGAGGAAGGGAGGGAGGGAGGGAGGAAGGGAGGAAGGAAGGAAGGGAGGAAGGAAGGAAGGAAGGAAGGAAGGAAGGAAGGAAGGAAGGAAGGAAGGAAGGAAGGAAGGAAGGAAGGAAGGAAGGAAGGAAGGACTCGAGGCCCCCAGCAACCTCCCCACACCCCAAGATCTGTTCCATTCGTTAGAGGTTCTCTATGTCCATACCAAAAAGAACTTTTCACCCAGGGCCCAGCTTCAGGATATTGGATCAGCCACAGATAGATGGCTGTTGGGGCTGGAGCAATAACACAGTGGTAGGGCTTTGCACGCAGCCAACCCAGGACAGACCCAGGTTCAATCCCCGACATCCCATATGGTCCCCCGGGGCCTGCCAGGAGCAATTTCCGAGTGCAGAGCCATGAGTAACCCCTGAGCGCCACCAGGTGTGACCCAAAAACTAAAAACCAAAAACAACCCCCCCCCCAAAAAAAAACAAGACAGATACATGGAATTAACAAGGCAGGCTCACGAAGTTATACGAGACAGTTACACAGAGTTAATAAAGCAGGTTAACAAAGCAAGGCAGGTATATGGGTTAGCAGGCAGGAACACACGGTTAACAAGGCAGGTACACAGAAATGTGTATTTGAACTCAGGTCCCAGTGAGGCCCAAGAGGCCTGGCCCTGTTCTTTGTCTCATCACCAGCACCCCCAGACTGAGAGGAGGGATGGGAGTTGTCTTCCAAGAAGGAAAGGTGGGGTGGGGTTATGAGCTGCCTGGCCCTAGCCCCGGCCCCCTCTAGCCCACTCACCCAGGCTCCCATGGTGGTCTGCAAGGTCTTTGGGCGCTTAGAGATGAACAGGAAGGGCGGTTGCTTCCCTTGTTCATCTATTTTCTCAAAGGGAAACCATATGCCAGGCCCGGTTGTGACCTGTAGGGAAGGGAGTTGGTTGCAGGCAGAATGCTTGACTGGGCAGACCTCGACTGAGCAGCTGACCTCCCGGCCAGTTCCAAGCTACAGCCACTCACAGGACCGCATCCCACCAAGAGGAGGAGGTCCTGTGAGCACCCCAGACTCATGTGCCCACCCGCCCCACACCCCCTCAGCCTGGCCTGCTTCCCTTGGGCTCCTGAGCCCTTCACACCTAGCAGGGTCCAGAGAGGGCCTCACAGCAGGAGCCACAGAGACCTTGGGGCAGGGGAGGTGGGTTCCTGGACTGGCCCCTCTTCACCCCTGCAGCTAGAGCTGAACACCCCCTTCCTGACTCTGAACCCAGACTCCTTGTGGAATGTGGATAGAAACCTCCCTGAAAGGTGGGGAGATGGGACCCCTACCCACAGGCCTTCAGGACTATTGGTGTCCCCTTTACTCCTTCCTGACCTCAAAGCAGTTTCTCTCGTGGGAGTGAGGGACAGAGCCCCCTGTGGAGTCCTGATAAAAACTAGGGCCCACTCAGGCCACTGACCAGAGCCCTGCTTCCTATAAAGCACCTCTTTAGTCCCCTTATTCACTCCTGCCCTGCCTCAGTTTCCCTCAGTCCTTATCTCAGGGTGAGGGGCAAGCTGGAAGTCAGTCCCATTTCCAGGGGCTGGTTCAATGCTGGGGTCTCCTGCCTGTGACCTGTTTCTTCTTACACCATCTCCCAGGAGTGAGCCCCAAGAACAAGGGGCCCTCGGGTAGGATCCCAATGCTGATTTCTGCCTGGTAGCCCTATCCCCAGTCCATTCTCCTTCACCCCACAAGTCCTGAGAGAAAGGAAGACCACAAAATCACTGACCTGCTTTCTGGGGCATGTGCTGAGGATGGAGCAGGAAGTCCTGTCTTGAGGGGTCTTCGGGAAGCGGGGGGCTTTCAGGAAAACCCCTCGCTTCTTATTAGCTCGGGAATTCAGTTCCTCCACGAAGCTCCGCAAATTCATCAGTTCCCGGGGCTTCTTTTTCTGAGGATCAGAGAGGAAGCAGAGCTGAGAACCTTGGCCCCTTTGTGGTGTGGCCTGCCTACAGAGACCCACAGGGACTCCCAGAAAGACATCACTGTCCCAGGAACCCTCCTCACAGTCCCTGACTCACTCGAGAAGACCCCATATGTACCACCTCAACACCCTCCTTTGGGCTGGCCTGTCCTTCACTCCTCCATCCCTCATGGACATACACATGGGAGGGGACTGCAGCCAGGCAGGAACCTTTGGGGCAGGGCCCAAGGTTGGCCCAGGATGGACAGCAGTTGATAGCTGTGGGCATTGGGGTGGCAAGGCCCTGGGGAGGAGCCAGACTACTGGGCTAGGCTCAGGCTGTTCTCACTGATGCAAAACTGCTTCCCCTGAACCCAGCCCGACTTTCCCCTGGATTTTCATCATTTCCCTCTAGGAATATTTGAAACCCAGAAGCAGGACACACTAGGTCTTTGGTACCTGGCCCATGGGAGCAGAACAGACTGAGGCAAGAGTATCAAAATGAGCAGGTAAGGCAGAGCCCTTCACAACTGCTCACTGCTGAAGGGTAATGGGGATACCCAGACATCCACAAAACAGCAGAGATCTGGTTACCATGTCATGCACCAGGGTCAAAGTCCTGCTCTGCCTGGGTTGCTGAGTGCCCAGCCTCAGTTTCCCCTCCATAGGAGGTCACATCCCCTTCATTGTGCAGGGCAGTGGACAGGGCCAGGGATGTTGCAGGCACAGGTATTGGAAAGGGATGCCCCCACCAGGCACACACCTGCACAGAGAAGTGTCCGTAGGGCAGGGGCTTGCTGCGGTCCCCAGAGAAAATGTCATACATGTTGCGTTTGCCCGTGTACTGTGCCACATACGCATCGATGCCCGCTTTTAGGGAGTAGGTGCCTGGAGCCAGCCCGCTGCCCTGGGATACAGGCAGAAAGAACTGTCTCTGCAGGTCCCTCGCCCTCCCCCAACTTTCTCCACACCCAGTGTCAGGGTCTCACCCTCAGGATGGGCAGGGAGGGGGCAGGGCCAGGGGCTGCCTGGGCAAAGGGCTACCTGATGTCCCAAGGGGGGTGACTTGTTAGTTATTCTGCACATGAGGCCCTCGGAGTGAACCCGTTTGCAGCTGCCTTCTTCCAGTCTGGTGTAAGGGTTTCCTTTTACCCCATAATTGCCTGGGCCTGGGTAGTAATTCTGTGGGGAACAGGAGGGAACAGAAGGGAACAGAAAGGCCATAAGTCGGGCCGGAGAGATAGCATGGAGGTAAGGTGTTTGCCTTGCATGCAGAAGGTAGGTGGTTCAAATCCCGTCATCCCATATGGTCCCCTGAGCCTGCCAGGAGCAATTTCTGAGCATAGAACCAGGAGTAACCCCTGAGCGGCGCCAGGTGTGAACCCCCCCAAAAAAGGCCATAAATTACCCTCATATCTGAGAAAGAGCCCTTCTCCCCCCCCACACACACACACCAGGCCTGACTGGGGTAAGGTTAATGAAATTTTGGGGCTTGAATCTCCTGCTCAGACCAAGATCCAGAATATCCAGCCAGCCTATCCTATCTCATTTACCTTCTCCTGTGTCCCTCTGCCAGCATATTTCAGCTGGGGTTGGGAGACTGAAATTCAGCTGGGTTGCTGGTCCCCAGACCAGGCCATTCTGTCATCTCCTTCCCTAACCTTCCCCTACCACCTCACACTGGACAACATGTTTTGTTACCCCCAGAATCCCTCTTCCTCTGCAGACTGGCAGCCCTGCAGAGATCTTTCCATGTATCTTCCCGCATGAAACTGTCCTGCCCCAGCACTCATTTGGCCTGGGAAATACCCTCTCTGTCCCCTGTTGCTTTTGCACATGGGGGTTCCTAGTGCTCAGTGCCTGGGGTTGTGACCCTGAAGGTCTTCAGTCCTGGGTATAAACTGGGCCCGGATGCTTCCTATCTGGGTGCCCCCGAATACACCAAGTTATCCTGGTTCAATCTGAGCTCCAGGCAGGGGTCCCAGGACGGTGGGGAGGAAGAAGTGAAATAGCTTTTGGCCACGGTGGACAGTCAGGAGTCAGAGAGCCTGACTATTCGCCTCATAGCCACACGGGGTCACTGCTGCTTCACCGATGGCTCCGCCCTGCCCACCGTGGAGCATTAGCAAAGATGCTTGTTTTGGGGGGAAGCCCAGGCAAGAAGAATTTGTTCAACTGGGACCATGTGCAGGAAGGAGGGATCTTCACTTACAAGACTTTTTTGGCTGGGGGTGTGGGAGCTCTGCAACCATGCTCAGGGGGCCAGAAGCACTGGCATGATACTCAGCCTGGCTCTGTGGCTGGAGGGTTTCAACTGCAGGCCTGGCAGTGCTGAGGCCAACAGGAGGCACGTTCACTGGTGCCAGGGAGCCATGTGGTCCCCAAGATCCAATATAGGGCCTCCTACCTGCCAGGTATGGTCTCTAGCCTTTAAAGCAATCTTCTGGCTCCACTTACAAGACTTTGAGAGCTGAATTTTGAAGAACAGAAAGATCTCAAAGTGAGCCAGAAGATATGAAGAGGGAGAGGGGCTAGGAAATCTGCCAAAGAGTCACACGTGCTGGGGGAAGACCCCAAAATGGGGGTGTAGGGATGAAAGAGAGAAGAAGGAACAAAAACACGGACCCCAGTGGTCACGAAGAACAGGGCACTGGGTTTTTCTTGCTGCCACGGGTGTGACGGTTACTCCAAAGACTGAACCAGAGATGCTAACACAGATGTGTGGAAGGGGGTGGAGTGTGGGTCGGTGCATGCAGGACCTGGGTGGGCACTGCACTTGGTGAGGACCTTGCAGTGGCCAGCACAGCCCAGGTTCCCAGAGCCATCAGTGGGAGGGGGTGCAAGGAGAGGACTAGGAACCCAAGGGAAAGGTCCCACCCCACAGCCCAGTCTTCTCTGGGCCCTGACAGATTCCTGCAGCTTTGACCCTGGGCATGAGAAGGCAACACCTGCACACTTGGCATTTCCAGTTGTGCATATTGAGGACACCTGGAGGAACCGGAGACCAGAGGAGGCTCTGGGGCTTTCAGCCCAGGGCTAGCAAGCAGCAAACTGGACACTAGGAAAGCAAACTGCTCGGCCTGGTCTGCACTGACTCAGAGCATACCTGCAGCGCCACCTGCTGGACCAGACCAGCGGCTGCAGCAACCCAACCTGGAGGGGCTGAGCTCAAAGTACTGCAAGTGTAGATGGGGGTGCCAGGGTGCAAGATTGGGGACCCAGGGAGTGGGAAGCCATGGCCCAGCAGTATTCAGATGCCTCAGTTCTGGTGCTGGGGCAGATTTGTCCCCCAACTCCTCTGAACTTAGACCCACCCTAGCCCAGAGAACACCAGGTGAGACCAGTGCAGGGGCAAGTGAGGATATGGGGACACCTGGGACTCAAGTTCTTTTCTTGTTTTTTTTTTTTTTTTTTTTTTTTTTTTTTTTTGTCTTTGGGTCATACCGGCGGCTCTCAGGGGTTACTCTTGGCTCTATGCTCAGAAATCACTCCTAGCAGGCTCGGGGAACCATATGGGATGCCAGGAATTAAACCCAGGACCAGGGCCAGAGAGATAGCATGAAGGTAGGGCATTTGCCTTGCATGCAGGACAGTGGTACGAATCCTGGCATCCCATATGGTCCCCAAGCCTGCTAGGAGCGATTTCTGAGTGTAGAGCCAGGAGTAATCCCTGAGCGCTCCTGGGTGTGACCCCCCAAAACAACAACAACAACAACAACAACAACAACAACAACAAACCCAGGACCGTCCTGGGTTGGCTTTGTGCAAGGCAAATGCCCTAACGCTGTGTTATCAGCCTGGGACTCCATTTCTGGGACCCTGGATGGTGACTTCGCCTCTCCAAGTACCACTTGCTTCTACAGTCAGGGGAGAGGGCCAGAGACCAGGAATGGTCAGCTCCACACGCAGGTCAATATAGGGCGGCATGGAAGGGATTTCTCTGTGTCTATGTTCACCTTCCAGCCATCCCACTCCCTGCATCTCCCCCAGCCATGCATGTTCTACTCCCCTGAGCACAGCAATAAGCAGCAAGCAGTTTCCAGGCTTTATAGAAGATTTCACAGGGTGAGGGAGGTATGGAGTAGGAGCTCTCCGCTGCAGCCAGAGGTTCCATGCTTCTCCTCTCTGAACCTCTGTTACCACCTCGGGACTGTTTGTAATATTTAGAATATTTTGACAGGCACCAGTTCCTGCCAGGCATGGCCGGGACCTGGAATTCTGCAGCCACAGGCCAGAGCAGGTGTGTGTCCTGTCAGCTAAAGCAGGTCTCCTGGAAAAGGGAAAAGCCACCCAATATGGGGCTGGTGGAAACAAATTGAAACTTCCCAGGAAGTTTTTTCCCAGTTTGAGAGAGAAAGGGACCAGCCAGACAGGAGCAGTGTCCTGTCTCCTGCAGAAACAAGAGGTTCTGAGGACAGGAGAAAGAGAGTATCCAGAGCAGAATATGCCCGTGCAGAAGTGAGTTGCTCACCTGCCTTCTTTCCGTCCCTACTCAGCCTGGTTCTTTCCCATCCTGCTGTGCACATCATCACCCTTTGTGTACCCTAGAATGTAGGACCCCTCCGCCCCATGCAAACCCTCTCAACCTCAGCACTTGACCACTGACTTAACTTCCCCCCTCTGTCTTGCCACTCTGGCCTCCCACTCACTACACAATCCCACCATCACAGGCTTTAGTTTCTGCAGCTCTGCTGCCTGGCCATGCTCTCTCCCAGACACCTCAGATCCCCTAGGCTCGCTGCTAACAAGTTTTGTGAAAAGACACCTCCTCCTGGAGGGCTTCCCTGACCACCCTGCTGGTCACATTTCCAAGGCTGCCAGCCCTTCCCTGCTTCCTTGTGCACAACTATGCACCAAAGGCATGGGACTTATTTTTGCCACTCCTGACACCCAGAGCCAAGCCAGTGAAGTCACCTACGGGGTGTCCATCAGTAAAGGCTGGAGTCAATGATAGAGGACTTTGCTCAGCACCTAATCTATGCCGGGCTCTACTCATGAGCCAGTTCTGCCGCTGTCAGCAGTGGGAGCCTCATTCTGATGGGGTGGGGAGCTGGTGGAAGGGCAGATACAAGAAGGTACTGGGAAATGGAGGTGTGTGTGAGGAGAAACAGGCCAAGGGGAGAGACAAAGGGAAATATGCTGGGACTGGATAGATAAGAAAGCGGGTAGAGAGTTTGCTTTGCACGGGACTGACTAGGGTTTGATCCCCGACATCCCATATGATCCCCTGAGCATTGCCAGGAGTGGTTCTTGAATAAAGGCCTAGAAGTAAAGCTTGCAGATCATTGGATGTGGCCCAAAATAAAACAGAAGGAGGGGGAGAGGAAGAAGAGAGGGAGGAAGAGAGAGAGGAGGAGGGGGAGGAGAGGAAAGAGGAGAAGGTAGGGAGGAGAGAGGGAGGGAAAGGAGGAGGACGGGCAGTGGGGAGGGGAGGAAGAAGAGGAGGAGGCAGAATGCTCCACCTCCCATTCAGGGAGCACCTACCCCAATGAATTCTTGGAACCGAACTTCCCCAGCGCTGAGCAGCCCCCGCCTGCTGCTGGGCCTCAACTGCCTCTCCTGGAGGAAGTCTCTGAACTCGTAGGAGCCGGGCCCCAGCTTGTCTTTCTGCAGAGAGAGTGAGGGGAGAACCAGGCAGAGTGGGCAGGAGGGATGCGGGAGCCCTGGGGGGACATCGAGGGCCCACTGGGCTCACCTGCCGCTGCCGCTCCTTCGACGTCCCTCGGTACTGGAAGTGTGGCAACTGGGTGAGCCGCGCGGCCTCCTGCGCCCTGGCCCAGCCCGTGCCCACTTCCCTGCTCAGCTTCTTCTTGCTGAAGTCGGTCTCCTTGTAGCTGTACATGCCGGGGCCTAGGTGGGACTGTCAGGGCCAGCCTCAGGTCCAGTCAGGACCCCCCCCCCAGCCCATCCTGCTGCCACCCATCCAGCCATCCTGGCCAGGCCTCTCAGTGCCTTTCCATCTGCCACTCTGGGAGCCAGAGGACCCCAGAGCCAGGGAGGGCAGAGCGCAAAGTGCAGCCCCACTTCTCTGGCCATCGCCGAAGCTCAGGTGCAAGGTGGGACTTCTCAGAGAGGCGTGGTTTGTGGGGTTCTCAGAGAGAGCCCAGGGTGTGGGGGACCCCGGGCACACTCACCACCTCCTTTGAGTATCTGGGGGAGTAGGGGGCTTCTGTAAAGCAGCTGAACTTCTTGCAGTTGGGATAGACACCAGACACATCAAACCTGAGGAGGTAGGCGCTGGGGAGGTCTTGTCTGCCCTTCCTAGGCCCCTTATCTCACTGGGCTCTGTTCTTAGGGTGTACCTCATCACCTCAAGCACACACCCTGTTGTGTTTTTTTTTTTTTGCTTTTTTTTTTTAAATTTATTTATTTATTTATTTTGGACCACACTCAGCGGTGCTCAGGGGTTATTCCTGGCTCTGCACTCAGAAATCACTCCTGGCAGACCTGGGGGACCATATGGGATGCCAGGGTTCAAACCATGGTCCTTCTGCATGCAAGGCAAACGCCTTACCTCCATGCTATCTCCCAGCCCCACCAGGAGCAATTTCTGAAAGTAGAGCCAGGAGTAACCTCTGAGTGCTGCTGGGTGTGACCCAAAAACCAATATATATATATATATATATATATATATATATATATATATATATATATATATATATATATATATATATATTCATTTCCCACCTACAATAAACCAAGTTCCTCTCCTCAAGAGGCTGGTGGATATTTCTTTGAATTTTTATTTATTATTTATTTTGGTGTTTGGGGTGCTCAGGGTTTACTCCTAGCTCTGTGCTCAGAAATTGCTCCTGGCAAGCTCCAGGGACCATACAGAATGTCAGAAATCGAACCTGGGTCCATCCAAGGTCAGCCACATAAGAGGCAAACACCCTACTGCTATGCTATCACTCGGGCCCTGTGGCTACTTCTTTGTGAGTGCTCTACTCCCCTGACTTTACCAGTGACTTTTGTTTCTGTTTGTTTTTGTTTTCTGGGGCCACACCTGGTGGTGCTCAGGGATTTCTCTTAGCTCTGTACTCAGAAATCGCTCCTGACAGGCTTGGGGGACCATATGGGATTTTGGGAATCAAACCCAGGTCCGTCCTGTGTGCAAGGCAAACGCCCTACCGCTATGCTATCTCTCCGATCCCTCACCAGTGACTTCTACGTCCAGCAACTCTGACCTCACCAGTGACTTCCACATCGTGGGATCTGATTTCACCAGCATCATTTATATCAGGGGGCCCCTTGCAGTGACAACACCCTTCTCCCTGCTTTCTTTCCCCTCAGCTTTTAGCACTGAACATTTTTATTTCCTGTTTAGTATACATAAATACACATGCACACAAAATAATCATACGCATACTCACACCAACACAAGGTTAACTGATGCCCTATAGATTCCCAGATGCTAGAATCCAGCTTGGTGCACCCTGGCTGCTATGCATGTCTTAAGTGATATATGAGTGAGCTCAGCTAGGACAGGCGCCTGGGTGGAAATCCCATCAGTGGGATCCGTGCTGGGACTCACATGGGCAAGAAACACCCTTGCACGGAGCCACACTCCCTTGCAAACTCCTGTCCTTTCTGCTAGTTGCTAGATGAACCACCCCAGCTGCAGGTGGGCAAGCTCTGGCAGTGCCACGCTGCTGGGATGAGGGAGCAAGCCCAGCCTGCCACCTGTACTCCCCATCTTCCCTCCTGTCGTCCTTCCTCCGTCTCATCCGGCACCCTCCCTTGGGCCCCTACCCCGGGTTGAGGGTGTCTGGCACGACATCCCAGGATCTAGGGGGAACCCCTGTCCCACCTGTGGCTCTGCACCCCAAAGGGTGCCCCGGTAAAATTTTTGGTGGCCATGGCGCTGGTCCGTCCCCGCTCCCGCGTCCCGGTTGTGTGGGACACCTGCTAGGGGACTCCTCCTCCGCGCAGCCTGCCGGGCAGAGAGCCCAGGCTGCCAAGGCAACCCGGGCCTTGTGATTCACCCGAGCGTCGGTCTATACGCGCCCCCTGGCGACCAATTCAGTCCTCTGACCTCTGTCGGGGCCCCTGCCTGTTGGGGCACCTTGCAGGTTGGTTCCCTGAGCCTGTGGGTTGTGGCAGCTCTCAGGGGTTACTCTTAGCTCTGCACTCAGAAATCGCTCCTGACAGGCTTGGGGGACCATATGGGATGTCGGGAATCGAACCCAGGTTCGTCCCAGGTCGGCTGTATGCAAGGCAAATGCCTTACTGCTATGCTATCTCTCTGGCCCCTCACCAGTGACTTCTACGTCCAGCGACTCTGACCTCACCAGGTCAGAGGCTTGGGAGAAAATTCACTTCTGGCTTCTTGCCTTTGCCCCAGCGCCCTGCTTGGGACTCAGGACAGGGTCCCTCAACCTTACCTGATGCAGGGGACAAGTGGCCCTTTCTTCTCCGCTGCCAGGAGGGAAGGAGAAAGTAAAGGGTGGCTAGGACAGCCAGCACAGGGTCAGGATACAGAAAGGCAGAGAGGGCTTCTGGAAGGGGATTCGACCTCACTGTCCCCCAGTACTCCATTCTGCCCCATTCAACAGTCAGAGTAGAGAAGTAATGGCCAACGTGAGCCACAGCCTCCAACTTACTGGTCCTTTCTTCCATACACAACTTTAGCATAAAGGGAGCTTCTCCTCCAGGAAGCCTTCCTTGACCTACTTGTACCCACAAGCTGGGCTAGAATGCCAAACTTCACCCTAAAGTATGTGTTGATCAGTAGGTAAAGAAAGGAGTTGAGGGAGCTGGAGAGATAGCATGGAGGTAGGGCATTTGTCTTGCATGCAGAAGGACGGTGGTTCGAATCCAGGCATTCCATATGGTACCCTGAGGAAAGAGAGCCAGCTAAGCCTAGTTGGGCCTGGTTGAGCACAGAGCCAGGAGTAACCCCTGAATGCTGCTGGGTGTGACCTAAAAATATAAACAAAAAATAAAAAAGAAAGAAAGGGGGCGGAGAGATAGCACAGAGGTAGTGAGTTTGCCTTGCATGAAGAAGGACATGGTTCGAATCCTGGCATCCCATATGGTTCCCCAAGCCTTTCAGGAGCGATTTCTGAGCATAGAGCCAGGAGTAACCCCTGAGCGCAGCCAGGTGTGAACCAAAACAAAAAACAAAAATGAAAAAGTAAGAAAGGAGTTGAGGGGCCTCAGCTATAGTACAGCCTATAGGGAACTTGCCTTGCATGTGGCCAAACCTGGGTTCTATCCTCAGCATCCATTATGGTCTCCCACACTACCAGGAGTGATGTCTGAGCACAGAGATAGGAGCAATCCCTGAGCATGGCCAGCTATGGCCCAAATACAAAAACAAAAATGGAGTTGAGGGGCCAGAGAGATAGTGAAGGGGATAAGGTGCTTGCCTTGTGTGTGACCAACCTGGACTCAATCCTTGGAATCCCATATGGTCTACTGAGGAGTAATTCATGAGCACAGAGCCAGGAGTAACCCCTGAGCTAGGGTCTGGGAAAGAGTGAGAAAGAGAAGGAAAGAAAGAAAAAGAAGAAGAAAGAGAGAGAGAGAAAGAGAAAGAGAGAGAAAGAGAAGAGGGGCCAGAGTGATAGCACAGTGGTAGAGCATTTGCCTTGCACTCGGCTGATGGAGGAACCTGGGTTTAATTCCCAGCATCTCATATGGTTCCCCAGCCTGCCAAGACAGATTTCTGAGCGCAGAGCCAGGAGGAACCCCTGAGCACTGCCGGGTGTGGCCCAAAACCAAAAAGGAAAAGAAAAAGAAAGGAGTTAAGACTATGTGGCCCAACCAGGCTTAGCTGGCTCTCTTTCCTCCTCCACCCTGATTCTGCCCCTTCAGCACCCCACGGTCATGCTCTGGATGACCCATTGAGGCCTCAGGTAAGGTGAGACAGAGAACCGCACTCTAGATAACACAGAGACACAGAACTTGCTGTAGCATAGGAGTCTTCCTTTTAGGAAATGGAGAGCGCCAGTGGGTTCCTGGCAGCCAAGGCCCTTCTGACGCCCCATGTCCCCTCTGCTATTTGAACGGGAAGTGTGCGCCTCTGGCCAAAGTTCACTGTGGGGAGTGCTGGCCACCAGGCAGGCAGAGCAGGCCAGGTGAGTCAGCTATGCAGCAGGCTGCAGGCCCCATCCATCAAAGCTTTCCTATCCAGCCACCAGGGCAGAGCAACTCATGCAGCAATTCATTCCAACTTATCCTGGGCACCCTCTGCTGAATTCAGAAGGGGAAATGAAGGCTCTGCATAGAGCCAGGAGGGTACTTTGTCCTGGTCACAGCTAGTGGAGTGTAGGGTCTGACAGAGGCAACAAGACTTGCTTCCTTCCTGGTTGCAAGCAGTGAGCCCCATGCCAACATGCTAACCCTCCTATGTTATGTGCAGTCAAGTGAGACTTCTCAGCCAGGTTTCAGGGAGGCTGCAGCCACTTGCCTTTAGTCCTCATCAGCCAAGTCTTCCTGTAAGAGACTGCTTAATTACACACACACAAACAAACAACTGTAGCGGAAACCTCATGCCTCAATCCCAGGGTATTGAGGAGATATGGGTCTGGAGGCAAATGCTGACACACAGAAAATAATCCACACAGGGTTAAGTAGATAAATCAAGTTCAGAAACTTCCACTTTTAAGGAAATCTTCTGCTCCTATCACTAAGACCAGCAAGGAGAAAGTTCAGTCATGGAAAATTGAAACTGCAAGTGATTTTGAGTGTATGTGTGTGTGTGTGTATGTGTGTGTGTGTGTGTGTGTGTGTGTGTGTGTGTTGGGGGGCACACTCGGTGGTGCTAAGGTTTTACTCCTGGCTCTATGCTCAGAAATCTCTCCTGACAGGCTCTGGGAATCATATGAGATGCCGGAGATTGAACCCAGGTTGGTCCTGGGTGGATCATGTGCAAGGCAAACACCCTACCACTGTGCTATCACTCTGATCCCCACAAGTGATTTTTTCCCTCTGAGACCTGGGATCTTTATTGGGACGTGCAAGACCTCACCTTGGTGTGGAGAACAGGTAGGATAAGAGACCAATCCAAAGGATGCTTCCATCCAGAGGTGCATCTATCCAATCATTGCTGTGTACCAACAAAAAGAGATGTACTGAATAGGGTGAAGATCTGTTATACCAACAAACAAGGACAAACATCTGTCCTTCACCCCAACACTTCCTTACCTATTTAGAGTCAGTTCAGCAGTCAAGCTTACCCAATCTGATGGCCTGTTTGTTTTTTTCTTTCTCTCTCTTTCTTTCTTTCTTTCTTTCTTTCTTTCTTTCTTTCTTTCTTTCTTTCTTTCTTTCTTTCTTTCTTTCTTTCTTTCTTTCTTTCTTTCTTTCTTTCTTTCTTTCTTTCTTTCTTTCTTTCTTTCTTTCTTTCTTTCTTTCTTCCTTCCTTCCTTTCTTTCCTTTATTTCTTTCTTTCCTTCCTTCCTTCCTTCTTCCCTCCCTCCCTCCCTCCCTCCCTCCCTCTCTCTCTCTCTCTCTCTTCCTTCCTTCCTTCCTTCCTTCCTTCCTTCCTTCCTTCCTTCCTTCCTTCCTTCCTTCCTTCCTTCCTTCCTTCCTTCCTTCCTTCCTTCCTTTCTTTCTTTTCTTTTCTTTCTTTCTTTCGTCTTTGGGTCACACCCGGCAGCACTCAGGGGTTACTCCTGGCTCTACGCTCAGAAACTGCTTCTGGCAGGCTCAGGGGACCATGTGGGATGCCGGGATTTGAACCACTGACCTTCTGCATGAAAGGCAAACGCCTTACCTCCATGCTATCTCTCTGGCCCCGTTTGCTTGTTTTTATTATTGTTTTTGAACCATACCCAGTGATACTCAGGTGTTACTCCTGGCTCTCAAGGTGCTTAGGAACCATAAGGAAGAAATGTTGGAGACCAAACCCAAGTCAGCTACATGCAAGGGCCTTATGCATTGTAACATGTCTCAGGCCCCATGATGGCCATTATTTAAAAGAAAAAAAGAAGAACAGAAAATAGCAAGTGTTAGCAAGGATGTGGAAAATCTGGAATCTTTGGGTATTGTTGGTTGGAAAGTAAAATAGTGTGGCTCCTGGGGAATCAGTATAAGATTCTTTCCAAAATTCAGCATAAATTCACTATATAAAAAAATTTCCTGTGCTTGCTTCAGCAGCACATATACTAAAATTGGAACAATACAGAAAAGATTAGCATGGCCCCTGAGTAAGAAATTATGGATATGTACATATAGGAATTAAAAGCAAGGACTCCAACATTTCTCTGGATGCCATGTTCACAGCAGCAATAGAAATAGCTGCAAAGGGTGAGCAGAGAGGGGCTAGAGGGATTGCACACCAGGTAGGTGAAGGGTCATGTTCTCTAGGAGATTGGTTGAGTTTCGATTCCCACTGAGCTCCCAGACAGTAAAGGCAGTTCCCATTCCCCTGTCCAATTAGGGGGACAGTTCCAGTTGTAGAGATCCGTAGGAAATAATCACACATAATGGGTTCAGGAAATCCAGCACTCAAGCAAGGAATCCAACCACACAAGCTTTCTTCTCCTAAGATGGAGTGCAGTTCAGTGGAAGAAGACTGAAGAATGAGCCCCCTGCCTTCCTCAGACCCCTGCTTTTATTAACAAGAATCAGGTCCCACCCTAAGGTGGAAGAATACCAAACAAGGAATAATCCAATATACTATCACCAGATCACACCCTAGGGTGGTGTACAATTATTGATTAGAATAGGATCAGTAACTGTTGGCTACCGTGACTGACTCAGTGGTTACTTTTGCAAAACTCCCTGCCATTTTTTCAGTGCTAAGTGCTATTTGCTATAAGCCCATATACCAACAGGAAAAAGGCAACCATCAAGTAATAAGTAACTTCTCAGCCTAGGGGAGGAAGACACTGCCTGATACCATGGAGCCAAGTCTCCCCTTAACTTACATTCCTGAGTTAATAGCTAAATGCAACAAAGCTTGCCTGCTGAAAGTTCCGGAAAGTGGTCTGCAAACCCTACTTTAGGGTCATAGGGCAATTCCTTGAAAGCTGCTGACTTAGGAGTGCTTGTAAGATGTCACTGCTTCTCCCTCCCTTCTGGAGAATGATTTACTGCCTTTGTTTCATGGCTTTCGCGCCAAAAAGTATGATTGACATGCCTTTTGCCTGCCCCCTTTCACCTTCCCTATATAAGGGGTGCAGGACCCTAATAAACCTTACCTTAGACCGGTTTAATCGCCTAAGGTCATTATTACTAACCTCTCACAGATTTTTTACAGGTGTGGTTGTGCTTCTAGCCCTGCTAAATAAAGATGTGGTCGTCCGTGAGCCTCCCGACTGATTCCTGCTGGCCGGGACCCCCGGGGGGCTTGCAGGACCCCGCAAGTAACCCAACAGTAGGGTGTAGAATGATGGGTTGTGTGTTCCACAATTCTTAGAAAGAGGAGTTCCCATGCCCCCTGTCCAGGTAGGACAAGAGACAAAGATTCTGCAGCAATTCTGACACAGAAAATAATCCACACTCAGTTGGGAAGGTATAGCAGGCCAGAAACTAACACTGCAAGCTGTTGCCTTCACCACGTGGAACCATGAGCCTAGATGGAAGCTCTCCCTCCAGGCCTCCTGAATAGCTTTTATTGGATAAAAAAAAAAAAAGCCCACCCTCAAGGGGAGGGCAAAGCTAGATGAAGAGGCAATGGGGAAATATCTTTTTAATAGAAAATCAAAAAAATCGAGAGATCTAATTAGAAGGCAATATGAGGGGGCCGAAGAGATAGCATGGAGGCAGTGTGTTTGCCTTGCATACAGAAGGAAGGTGGTTTGAATTCTGGCATCCCATATGGTCCTCTGAGCCTGCCAGGAGCAATTTCTGAGTGTAGAGCCAGGAGTAACCCCTGAGCGCTGCTGGGTGTGACCCCCAAAAAATACAAAAAAAAAAGAAGGCAATATGAAGACCAACAGACCAACAGTAGGGCAATTGCCTTGCATGTGGCTGACTTAGTTTCAATCTTTGATATTCTTTTTTTTTTTTTTGGTTTTTGGGCCACACCCGGCGTTGCTCAGGGGTTACTCCTGGCTGTCTGCTCAGAAATAGCTCCTGGCAGGCACGGGGGACCATATGGGACACCGGGATTCGAACCAACCACCTTTGGTCCTGGATCGGCTGCTTGCAAGGCAAACACTGCTGTGCTATCTTTCCGGGCCCAATCTTTGATATTCTATATGGTCCCCTGAGCACTGCCAGGAGTGATTCTTGAATGCAGAGGCAGGAATAAACACTAAACATTGCTGAGTATGGCCAAAAAATAGGAAAATAAAAATGGCCTCAATGATATGATTTTTGTTTGTTTGTTTGTTTTTGTTTTGGGGCCACACCAAGTGGTGCTCTGTACTCAGAAATCACTCCTGGAAGGATCAGGGGACAATATGGAATGTCATAAATTGAACCCAGGTCCATCCTGAGTTGGCAGCATGCAAGGCAAATGCACTACTGCTGTGTCCTATTGCTCCGACCCCAGAAATGGTATTTTTTATGTTAAATCGTTATTTAATAATAAAAAGGAGGAACAAATGCCCAAACTCAGGCAGTACATCCCAGACCACCCCAATATGTGTGAGCCCTAGCTTCATCTCTTGATCATCATCCAGAATTCATAGTGAGAATTTTTTGTTTGTTTATTTTATTTTTGGGTCACACCTGGCAGTACTCAGGGAGGGGTTACTCCTGGCTCTGCACTCAGGCAGGCATGAAGGGGACCATATGGGATTCCGGGATTCAGACCACTGTCCATCCTGGGTCAGCTGCGTGCAAGGCAAATGCCCTACTGCTGTGCTATCTCTCTGGTCCAAGAATTTATTTATTTTTTAACCTTTAATTTGGCTCTTTATTTTCTTTGAAAAATGCTACATAGTCAAACAGAATTGTATTGCTCTTTCACAGCATAAAGTCAATTCACATAAATTAAATTAAATTCAAACTTCCAATCACCATTCAATGTGAATAAATGAGTGAATGAATGAATGAGTGAATCTTATTCACCAAGGAGCCCAAAACCTACACCAGCTGGTACCCAGTCTGTGCTCCCAACTCTGGGATGTGTGTGTGCTGGGAACAGGAACTCAAGCAAGGGAATCAGCCAGGCTGCTCCCAGCTCTCCAGGGAAGTGGTAAGGCAGCCTGATCATCACCTGGAGACTGTCATCCACTCTGGCCACTTCTTTCTACAGAAGCTCATACTAGCAGGTGCCCTCCACCCCCAGACAAATGCCTTCCCACCGAGCTGAATCTGCCTGGTCTGCAACCTTCTCCAAGCTCTTCCTGCTCCAGGGAGACCAGCCCTTCCTGACTTTCTACAAGGCTGGATGTTGGTAGATAGATGGTTGTAGATATATGTGCACATGCACACCACCAGAAAGCAAGGCAAGACTGTGAAATGTAGTCAGATGTTGACTTCTTTATCCAAAGGTGGTGGAAAAATGTGCCACCTGCCGGCCAATCTATATGCTGCCTCAATCTTGCAATGAAGAACAGCACCGTCACCAGTGCCGGCTGTCAGGCGCTCAGGCCCTTTCCTTACTCACTGCCACTGAGGCCAGGGCAAGCACAGGGCTGCTGCTCCACAGGGTCTTCCGCATATGAAGTCTGTTTTCTTTCTTCAAGTGTCAGTTTTTGTCCCGGAGATGCTGTACGTCGGTCTGCAGCTGCCTGCACTGTTTAATCACCTTCTTTACCTTTGTATCCTACAGCATTGGGCTGTGGGACTTGGCCAAAGCGGGGACTTCAGTCTTGGAAGTCGCGGTGGAGATGGTTTTGTTGATTTTGACATGCAATACCTGCGTGACACCGTGGTCTTCACCTTGAAGCACACAATCAGTCCATGGGGTTACCCAGCTTCAGGTTGGTGGTGACCCTGTCAATGAAGGGGCCTCAGAATTTCAGCTCAATCTGCGGGAACCCTTGCGCAGTCAGCCATGGGGTTGTGCTCCCTTTAAAGATGCCTGGAGGAGGTGGCCGGGGTCTGGGTGATGTGGAGGCTGGGGGATGTGCTCTATGTGCTGCAGATACCGAGGGCAAAAGCCAAAAAAAATTTTTTATTGGGGGCCAAAGAGATAGCATGGAGGTAAGGCGTTTGCCTTTCATGCAGAAGGTCATTGGTTCGAATCCCAGCATCCCATATGGTCCCCCGAGCCTGCCAGGAGTGATTTCTGAGCATAGAGCCAGGAGTAACCACTGAGCACTGCCGGGTGTGACCCACCCCCCCAAAAAAAAAGAAAGTTACACTGGGGCTGGAGCAATAGCACAGTGGTGGGGCGTTTGCCTTGTACCCGGCAGACCCAGGATGGACCTGGGTTTCATACCCTATGTCCCAAATGCCTGCCAAAGCAATTTCTGAATGCAGAGTCAGGAGTAACCCCTGAGAGCTACTCGGTGTGACCCCAAAATCTAAATAAATAAATAAAAATAGTTACATTTGACAGAAGCAATATTACAGTGACTAGATCATTTGCCTTGCACAGGGCCGACTGGGTTCAATCCCCAGCATGCCATATGGTCTCTAGAGCCTGCCAGGAGTGATTTCTGAGAGCAGAGCCAGGAGTAACCCCCTGAGTGCCACTTGGCATGGCCATGCCCCCCCCAAAGTTACATCTATTTTTCTTTTATTGTTCTTTTTTAGGCCACTCCCAGCTGTACTCAGGGGTCATTATTAGTGGGTCACAGGCCCATAAGCAGTGCCAGGGTTTGATCCTGGGTTCACCGTGTGCAAAGTAAACAACACATCTTTATCTGCTGTACACTATCTCCTGACCACACTGTCTATTTTTAAAGGACAGGAGAAAAGGAGCACCAGAGAGTTCTTTTCGTTTACCTCCACATTGTCCAAGCCAAATACTTTCTTCCAGTTTAGAAGTGGCTCAGTTTCTTTTTTCACAAACGCTGGCCTAGCTTTCAAGAAGGAAAAGCAAGAGGGAGCGTCAGGAAAGCCCAGCCCTGGAGGATGGTAGGGTGCAGGGAATCGTGCACAGACGCCCTGCACCCTGCCAACGTCAGCAGGACGAACCCCACACAGCCTCCACCCCAGCCCAGCCTTCTAGTGCAATGGACCTGCCAGCGCTGCGGGAAGTCGGCAAAGGCCAGAGACGGAGTCCAGGGCGGGTGCAGCGTGCCAGAGGCTGAGTCCAGGGTGCAGCTCAGGGTGGGACTGGAACCTGGGGGGCGGAGCCGGAGCTCTGGGATCATTCAGAATGACATTTACAGGGCTCGCCCAAGATCTGCCAGGTCCCTCGAGGAGGCTTGTCAACTTGACTCAAGTCACAGAAGAACTTCAAGAAGCTGCTGCTCATGGCCACATATTCGCTCCCAAAAAAGGGAGTGGGAGTATCTCAGGGATCCCTAGGTTCCCCATACTGGGAACTCCTGCAGAGCACCAAAGAAGCTGGGAAATCCAGTGGGGAAAATTGGTGGACCAAAGTGCAAAGCTGGGGCTGGAGAGATAGCATGGAGGTAGGACGTTTGCCTTGCATGCAGAAGGACGGTGGTTCGAATCCCAGCATCCCCTATGGTCCCCCGAGCCTGCCAGGAGCGATTTCTGAGCGTAGAGCCAAGGAGTAACCCCTGAGTAACCCCTGAGCGCAGCCGGGTGTGACCCAATAAATAAATAAATAAATAAATAAATAATAAAAGTGCAAAGCTGGCACAGAGGTTGTACAGCCGAAAGGGCACTTTCCTTGCATATGTCTAATCCCAGGTCCATCCAGGCATCAAATATGGTTCCCCGAGCCCCCTGCCAGAAAGGACCCCTGAACTCAGGAGTAAGCCCTGACAATCGCAGGGGTGGTGGTAGCGGGATGATTCCCCGAATAAACAAATTGAAAGGCAGATCGCATCTGATGCAGAACAGCGAGGGACTTCTGCATACCAGCCAGTCGTCCAGTAGTCTCTAAGCTTCGGGGCCAGTACTGGCTTCCCTAGTCTTGGCAGCCCGTGGAGGAAGGGGCCAGGGGCTGGGCACTCTGAGTTGCAAGCCGGCTTTCTGCAGCCCTTTCCTCCTTGGATCCTTCATTTATTTCTTCGTGGTCCTGCAGAGAGAGAGAGCAGACATCCCCCACAAGCTGTCTGCGCACCCCTCGTTTGGAAATGCACTTGTTTTTCTGGCACACCTGGTTGTGCAAGGCCTGCGTCTAAAAGCCACGGAGCAGCGAAAAGGGAAACACCCACGGGGCGCTCCTGCAGTCAACGCTCGGACCCACCCACCTACCTGCGGGGAGGTGCCCTGGGTCCCGGGGCAGAAAGAAGCCCGCGTCCACCCTGGGCGTCCGCGCGCGCCGCGCCGTGCCATCCGCGCTCCCCGGGCGCTCCCCCGGACACCGCGGGAAGGGCGAGGGGCCTCGGGGCAGCTATGGCAGAGCCGCAGGCAGAGGCCGAAGACCTGGACGCGCTCATCGACGACCTGGACTACCTCCCGGGCCACTTCCACTTGGAGCTGCAGCTCAACTTCGAGCCGCACTCGCCCGACGCGCTGCGCGCCCGGGCCCGGGACCTGCGGCTGCAGCGGGAGAGCCTGCGGCGGGAGCTGGAGCAAGCGGCGGCCCCTGCTCAACGCTCGGCTTTGCTCCACCTCTTGGGCACCGTCGCCTTCTACCTGGAGGAGCTGGAGGAGGCCCGCGAGAGCTTCCTGGAGGTGGCCCGGGAGGACCCCGCCAATCTCAACGCCTGGGCCAACTTGGCGCACCTGTACGGGCGTCTGGGCCAGGAGGACCAGGAGGAGACGTGCGCCGGGCGGCTGGCCGGCCTCATGGACTTGGAAGCGGATCCTAAGACTTCGGGGGCCTCAGGGGAGCCCCAGCTCCGAGCTGCACGTTGCCTGGCGGAGCAGGGCTATGCGCACGGCTTCGACGTGGGTTGCACCAGCCCCGAGGAACACCTACGGGTGTTGGCGGCCGGCGTCGCTCTGTATGACAAGGCGTTGGGCTACGGGCAGCAGGTGGGTGATCCCCTCCTCGCGCTGGGGAAACTAAAGGGGAGTTTCCCCACTCCCCCAAGAAGCTCAGACTCAGCGTCTGGTTGTGCAAGGCCGTCCACAGTTCAGACTCTCCCGATATCTTTCCTGGTGCTTCTCTCCAGAATGACCCTTTCACTCAACCTTGCCAGGACCCGCTTTCTAGGGCACTGCCTGCTCAGGTTTCTTCTGGCCATTCTGCAGAGTCAACCTGGCCAACACATCTTTCTCGATCTCCCAGCGCTACCTGCACGTGCTTTTGTTTGTTTGCTTGTTTGGAGGTTGCATCTGGCAATGCTCCAGGGTCGCTCCTGCCTCTGCACTTCTAGAAGTGCTCAAGGGGATCATATGGGATGCCGGGGATAGAACCATTGCAGACAGGAAGCAAGGCAAGCACCTGCCCCGCACCTGCTTCCTTACCTCCTCATTCTCACCCTGACTATTAGAACCCCAGATCTTCATCTCTGGGGTCTCTCCTTCATCATTCCCTGCCCATGGAGCAGTCAACACCATTCCTCCTTGTTTCCTTCTGATTTCTGCCTTGCCCTCCACCTTACAGCCAGCTGCTCTCTGCCCAGTCTTGCAGCCCTGTTCCTCTCTGCACACATAACTCCCCATCCAGGTAGATAAAACCAAGGCTCCCCAGTGGGAAGCTGGCCCATTGCCCTCTCTCTCTAGACCTGACTTTCAGCCAGTATTTTGTCCCCATCCATTTCCTCTTGGCCCCAGAGCCAGGCCCCTCCCTTGACTATGGACCTTAGGGCTCTCTCAACGTGTTGGAGCTTCCTCCTTCATCTTTTCCTGGAAGACTCTCCTAGCTTAAGTCTTCTCAGGTGTTGATTGCTCTAGTCTGCTCTTTTCTCACTGATCTAATCTGTTCATCTCCCCAAGTCAGCCTGGAGGTCTCTGAGAGAGGCATAAGGTCTGCTGGCTTTCCAGATGGAACATGCCACACTGAGTAATCAGACAGGGTGTATTTGGTTGTTGGTGTTTGGAACCATCAGCCCATGTCCCTAGAAGTATTGGTGGTCAAGAGTCCGGGTAAGGTTGGAACACCAGGCTATAGAGTCATGAGGAAGCTCACTCAGCAGAAAGGGACAGAGTCCAATTCCACAACATGGGTCACAAGCCTTGTTCCTTGCCATGTGGATCCCATCTCGTTGACTATAATCTATCTATAAGATGGGGTCACTGAGTCCAGCCTACCCTCAAAAGGAGGGGCTCCTACAGGGCCTAAATTTCTGCAGGACCTCTTTGGGCCATCTCAGTAGATGATGGACATCGGGAAGAGGTGGCATCCTGTCACACAGAAAACAGTGACAGTCAGAGTGGCACCACCACTGCCCAACAAGTGTTCCAGAGGCAGAGCTGAACTGATCATGAGAGTATTTTATCATGGGTTGGCAGTGTGGCATGTAAATAGCAAAGGATCATGGGACTGGAGCGATTGTGCAGCACATAGGTCACTTGCTTTGCACGCAGCCAACTGTGGTCCAATCCCCAGAACCTACATATGAGTCCTTCAGCCTGCCAGGAATGACTTCTGAGTGCATAGCCAGGAGTAAACTCTAAGCATTGCCAGGTGTGACAAAATAATAATTAATAATAATAATATAACAGTAACATGATAGAGCTTTTCACAAAGGTGACAGACCCCTCACCAGCCTCTGAGCACCTGTAGGGTCTTCTTGGTCGTGCTGGTGGCCTCCCTAAGAAAGAACAGGCGTGAAGATCTTGGACAGTGGGTTTGGCTTCTGGGGAATAGTGCAGAGAAGGCCCTGGTTGGACCCATCTATGTCCAATGCCACTTCTCCAAAGGGCCTCCCCACCTGACAGGCACTAGCATAGCAAGGTCACCTCTTGTTAGGAATGGAGCTGGGAATCTTTATTTGGGTAATGACAGAAAGAAGTGCAAATGGAAGCACCTAGAATAGAACTTGTGCAAAGAGAGCAGTCACAGTTGGCTCCATGTCTCAGCCCAGGGTGGGTGTGGCTCTACCCACAGGGACCCAGACCCCCATTGTTGAAAGCCAGAGCCAAGGCCCTGTGTGTGCAGTGTGTCTCAGAGCCTGGAGGGAGAAGCCAGGGGGCCTGAAGGCTCCTCCCTGATTGAAATTCTGTTTCGGAGCTGTGAAAAGGAATGAAAGGCCCAGAGAGATGGTACAGCAGTAAGGTACAGCATACACTACCTTGCATGTGGCAAACTCTGATTTACTCCTTGACAACACAGGGTCCCCCAAGCCCTGCAAGTGAAACCCTGGAGGCCCCCAGCAATGTTGGGGTGGTCCAGGTAAGCCTGGCCCGACAGGGCCTGAGTCACAATGCATCCTTGGGCCTTTGCTTTCAGTGCCCAGCCCAGATGAGATAATCACATCACACATCACATCACATGGGGACGAGCCCCAGTATCCTGATCTCTGCTTAGAAGAGCTCCCAAACAAGTGAAGAAAGAAAAGGAGTAGAATGGGGTCCCTGGTCCTCTCCAGGCTCTTTCCTGCTTTTCGGGAGCTTTCCTGGAGGAGATCAGGAAATAGGTTTGGGGCTCAGAGTTGCCTCCTTCTTCCCTGCCTAGGTGGGAAGCTAAGGTAGGAGCTCTGTCCCTTGTCAGTGACCCCAAGAGAGACTGTCAGGCAGACAAACAATGGAACATTGGAACTGTTTCATCACTTGCAGGTTAAAAGAGACCATGGTAGAACAGGAGGTCAATGTCAAGCTTCTGGCAAGATTTCTGTGTGCCTTTGGACATGTCACCTTTCTTCTCTGGCCCCAGTGGCTTCACAGACAATTAATGCCAATGATTTTGCCTCAGGCTGGGCATGATCATGGGTGTGTGGTAGAGTGAAGATATCCAGACCTGGTTTGTATGTTCATGTCTGAGAGGCATACACAGTCTGCGCTGCTTAAAGGGGGTTCAGGCACCCACCCTGGAGTGGAGTGCAGGTTCCCTCAGGCAGGGCCATAGAGCCTAGGAGTGGAGCAGGGACCCCAGGAGGCTTGTGCTCTTTAGTGACAAATCCCTTGGCTGGGACCTGCAGGAAAGCTTATGTATGGGCTTAGGGATCAATAGACAGATGGATGGACTGAGGGATGGATGGATAGATGGATGGATGGATGGATGGATGGATGGATGGATGGATGGATGGATGGATGGATGGATGGATGGATGGATGGATGGACAGATGGATCGCTGGACAGGTGGATGGATGGATAGTTGGACATATGGATGGATTGATAGTTGGATGGATGGATGGATGGATGGGTGGGTGGGTGGATGGATGGATGAATAGTTATACAGATGGATGAATTTATAACTGGATGGACAGATGGATGGATGATGACTAGTTATACAGATGGATGGATTGATAGTTATACAGATGGATGGATGGATGGATGGATAGATGAATGGTAGTTGGACAAATGGATGGATGAATGGATGGATGGATAGATAGATGGTGGGTGGGTGAGTGGGAGGGTGGTAGAGTGGATGGATAGATGGATAAATAGGTAGATGGATGGACAAACAAAAAGCCACACTGGCCTTCCAGATTAGTGTAACCACTGGCTCTATGATGTTTTGGGGCAGTGACTCAACCTCTGTGTGTTTCTCAGAGCATATCCTCATGAGAAAACCTCATGAGAAAACCATGGGCTGTGCTCATCATGTCGACTCTGCCACAACAACTTAGACAGCCCTCAAGGGTCCCATTTACCAACCAGGAATGGAGGTGCTACAGCTAAGCTGGGGTCCCAGAAGGAATCCCCCTTCCATCTGGCATCACAAGCTTTATTTTCTCTGGCTAGTAATGAGGAGACCATTTTGAAGCAGAAGGTTGGGAGATGGAGGGGACCTGCCCTGGGCCTAGAGACCAAGGGTGAAATACTTCTGGAGTGGGAGGATGTGGGGATCATGTGCTAGGGCAGGGGTCTCAAACTCAATTTACCTGGGGGTCACAGGAGGCAAATTCGGGGTGATCCTTGAGTGCAAAGTCAGTAGTAAGCCTTGATACTGGGGGTGTGACCCAAACAACTAAAACAAAACAAAACAAAAAAGGATTCCTCCAGGGCAGGACCACAAAATGTTGTATGAAGGGCCGTTTGCAGCCTGTGGCTGCGAGTTTGAGACCCCTGGGCTAGGGGATCATTGAAGTGAGAGTTAGGGTTAGTGAGGGGAGTGCAGAGGAGAGGACTGTGCCCCTGATTGAGGGAATTGACACCCAAAGGGGAATGGACACTAGTGGGTCGCCAGGGGTCTGAGTGTTCCATTCTGTCCGGGAAAGAAAGAGCAGCTGAGAATCCGCAAGCAACTGCGAGTTGCTGGCTCTGCTGAAGGAAAAAATAGGAGAGCATAAACTGGGCAAGTGCGTCTATCTCCAAGCAGGAAGAAGGTCTATGACAGCCCTTCTCAGCCCTGCTCCCTTCTCCCTTCTCTTCTCCAGAGACTGTTCTCCTTCCCAAGTCTCTCCTACCTACTCAGTCTCCACCCTCAGCCCCATGCACACAGAGTAATTTCTAGCTCCAGAGTTTGTGTCTGTGGGACTAAATGTTTTGGAAGTAAACCTGGTTTAAGTCCACTTATGCTTACAGGCACAAGTTCTGGGTGCTTACAGGCATGTCAGTAGGCTCGAGTCTTGGTCTATCTATCTGTCCATTTGTGTTGGAGAACACAAAAAAATCTCAGACAAGTTAGAGATGGTCCTGAGGCATCTTTCTCCCTAATCTGCCCTCACACAACTCCTTAATTGCCATCTTCAGCCTTGGCTTGTCTCCAAGTGATGCTGAAGAACTTCCCCGATGAGCCCTCATCTTGTGTCCTTCTGATCCCCCACACTGTACCCAGAAGAAGGTTATGATGGTTGAATTTAATTTGGTTGAATGACAGAGTTTTACTCCAACTTTTCTTTTTTTAAATAAGGCCACTCAAATTTGCCTTTTCCCAGCAAAACACAAAGACACTATTTCTGCTCCCCCTTTCAGGTTCCCAGAATAACTCAGTTGTTTTATTTTCTTCTCCTGCATCCTCCAAATAGTGTTGGATTAACCCCCGCGAGCATGCGCACAGGATAAGTTTATGCATGGGCCTGGTTTCAGGTTTACTTGCAGCCTTTGAGCCCATGTGCTCACCCTCGTGGGTGCTAGGTGCCAGGTTCAGGGTTTGTACTCAGTCTGTGGTCCTATGTGAGCTCCAGGCTCCAGGAGGGACGCACCTTGTCAAGGTGACCTGTATACCAGGGTGCCAACAGACCCGCCGCACAAACAAAGGTGTGGGAGTTCCTTGTTTGAGGAACTGGCAGGACAAAGGGCATCTTGGGGACATCAGCCCTGGGGTTCCTGGGGTGCTGGGGTACACGCACACATGTGCTAACACCCCCCAAGAAACTGCCCCTTAAGTGTCCTGCCTTCCCTCTCCACCTTTCTTTCTCTCTCCTCTTCTCTACCAGAACCATAGGCAGGGCACATATGATACAGAGACCCCAGACTCAAGAGAATTGGACTTTCAAAAACTATTTTAAGGGGCCGGACGGTGGCGCTAAAGGTAAGGTGCCTGCCTTGCCTGTGCTAGCCTTGGATGGACCGTGGTTCGATCCCCCGGTGTCCCATATGGTCCCCCAAGCCAGGAGCAACTTCTGAGCACATAGCCAGGAGTAACCCCTGAGCGTTACCGGGTGTGGCCCAAAAACCAAAAAAAAAAAAAAAAAAAAAAACTATTTTAAAAAGAGTTGACTGAGGTTAGAGAAATTATACAGTGGGAAAGGTGTTTGTCTTGCATGCCACCAGCCAAGATTTTACTCCCAGTGCCACATATGGTCTCCCAAGCACTGCCAGGAGTGATTTCTAGAACAGAGCCAGGAGTAATCCCTGAGCACTGCCAGGTGTGGCCTCTTCAACAAAAGGGTTGATTTTGGAGGGCTGGAGTGATAGCACAGTGGGTGGGAAGTTTGCCTTGTATGTAGCTGACTTGAGTTCAATCCCCAGCATCCTATAGGTTTCCCAAGCCCGCCAGGAGCAATTCTGGGCACAGAGTCAGGAGTAACCCAGAAGGACTGCCGTGTGTGGCCCCAAAACAAACAAAAATGTTGACTTATGTTCATAGGCAGGTTCTCCTATGTACACACATCATACACACATGTACATGTTTGCTTGCACATGAACCCACATATATGCACACACTCCCATTCATTCAACAAAGGAGGGAACTGAGGCCCAGAGAGATGCATTGACAAGCCCAAGAGTACACAGAGTCTCAGACTATTTTCATTAAGACGGTCTTGGTGCCAGAACATTCCATGTCTTCTGCCTCCCTCCATCTGTACCTGGCAGGTTTGAGTATGGGGTCTCCTTTCCTCTTTAATGTATAGACCCCAGAACCCAAGCTGTCTTAGCACCTCCAGGACAAGCCACTCGACTTTTATTTATTTTGGGGAGGCTACAACAGTGGTGCTAAGGGGCTTGAACCTGGGTCTTCACCTGTGCTCCAGTCCTTTGTACTGTTTCCAGCTCCAACCTGTCTTGTACAAACAGATAAATTATGTTACAAGACAGCACTGATTCTGGGGAGCAGAGAGTTTGAGGATCACTATTATACTGTTGAAGTCAAGAGACCCAGCTGGTTATTGCTACAAACTTTGCTGGAGACTTGAAACTAGAAAACCAGCAGGGGTGACCTCTTTTCTCTAGGGAAAGTGGGGTAGAGAAGTGTCCCTGTGGCCTGGCATAGGTCTGGGGAGCCAGAATAATCCCATGTCCTGTGTCTGCAGGACAGAGCTGGGATCAGAATGGGATGACTCTGGGGATCTGCAGTCTGCTTAGATCTTAAACTGCTAGAAGACCCACTGACATGAGACAGGGAAGCGGAGGGGACCTAACTCTATGGCTGGCGGCAGAGCACCCTCTCCCCAAATTCCATCTGTAGGGGCCTTGTCAGCTCTCCCCAGAGTGTCTGTGGCAGGTATGTAGGTGTAGTGGCTGAGATCAAGGCTGGCCCTGAAGCTTTTTCAGGGGTCACTCCTGAGCACAGATCCAGGATTAACCCCGAGCTTCACTGGATTTGCTCCAGTTCCCTAAAAAAGGAGATACTAGCAAGTCTGGAGCCCATCCCCAACCCTACAGTCCCCCTAGTCTGGTAGCTGGTTCTCCAGCAGCAGAGTGAGCAGTAGAGGGAGCCAGAACACAGGTCTGGCCCCACCAGGGGTTCTTATTCAGGGTGTGAATGTGCACCCCAGGGGTGCTGCTGCTGCTGTTTGTTGGGAACCAAAGCCTAAGAACCAATAGGTTCAGGTGCAGGGACTGTGGAGTGAGGCTACTTGGGACTCCTGCTTCACCCCTTCCACTGTATCTCTCTAAAATCAGGGTAATTCTTTTTTTGTTTGTTTGTTTTTTTTGATTTTGGTTTTTGGTTTTTGGCCCACACCCGTTTGATGCTCAGGGGTTACTCCAGGCTATGCGCTCAGAAATCGCCCCTGGCTTGGGGGGACCATATGGGATGCCGGGGGATCGAACAGCGGTCCGTCCTATGCTCAGGGGTTACTCCTGGCTATGCGCTCAGAAATCGCCCCTGGCTTGGGGGGACCATATGGGACGCGGGGGGATTAAACAGCGGTCCGTCCTATGCTAGCACTTGCAAAGCAGACACCTTACCTCTAGTGCCACCTTCCCAGCCCCAAATCAGGGTGATTCTAATCCTGGTTTCAGATCATGCTGGCAAGGCCTAAAGGGCTTAACACACAACACACATGAACAAAGTGCCTGGTGCATAGCAAGTGCTCAGTAAAGTTGATTATTATGCAGGTAGTCCAAAGAGCCCCATTTATAGGCGTATATCAGTGTAGAACATGTGTGAGACTCTTGAGTTTTATCCCCAGCACTATACAACTTCCCCCCCAAAATAAGAAAATTAAAAGGGGGAAATATATATATACATGTGTATAAATATATGTATGTGTATATATATTATATATTTATATATTATATATTAATATTATATATTATATAAATATATATATATATTTAGTTTGGGTGCCACACCTGACAGTGCTCAGGACTTACTCTTGGTTCTGTGCTCAAGAATCATTGCTAGTGCTTGGGGGACCATATGTGGTGCCAGGAATAAGACCCGGGTCCAGCCATGTGCTGTAATATCACTCAGGGCCCAGAAAATATGTTTTTGGCTTTTTTTCTTTTTTAGAAACATATGCGGGCCAGATTTCCCACTAGTTGTGCCCTGGAGTATATTGTCTGAGTTCTGTACCAGGAGGAGATGTAAGACCCACTTCACATTTACACACATCCAAGACTCTGCAGGAACCATGGTCAGCCTTGGGCGCTGAGCAAACACACACATAGCAACTGTGTAGAAAAGGAATATGAACTCAGAACCAGAAAGGACTAAGTGGCAGAATCAGGGCAGGCAGGCCACCCTCTGCCTCCTAGAACCTGGGTCTCCTGCTCTCTCAAATGGGGTCACCCAGAACTGTGAAGAATTCCCATGCACTCCTGAAGCAGCCTCACTCCCCTGAAGTAGTCAGATCTGAGAAATCAACAGCATGTGTGTTAGAGACTGGCCCATGCCCATTTCCTGCTCCAGATCCTGGGGGGGCTTCAGGTCTTTGCGATACTGACTCTCTGTTGGCCAACCCCTGAAGGAGCCCCCCAGCTCACAGGCTGTGATGAGGACACACAGGAGGAAGGTGGGGTGTCCCAATCCAAGCCCCCCTCCCCCTGGCCACAGGAGTCCTTCCCATCTCTCCTAGCGGCCTGCAAACAGCAGGCCCTTGGGAGCATCAGTTCTGCAAGCGAATTCCTCCTCGCTGAGGTAAGAGGCTTCAACAGCAACTTTGTCCTCCAGGAGGGAGTGCAGCAACCCCTCCTTCCTCCAGGAGTGGAAGTGGGGAGGGGGGGGGCAGTCAGAGGCCTGTTTAATTTAATTTAACGCACTGTGGCTTGCCAGGTTGCCCCTGGTAACAGCTTCAGCGGCTGCTTCAGTTACAAGCAGGAGGATTTTTAAAGAGACAGCCCATGTTGGAACCTGAATGAACACAATACAGTAAGCCCTAGCTCCCCTGCCTCATCAGAGGGGGGACCCAGTATTGAGGCTCAGGCAGGGGTCTCAGACTTGGCCCACTGAGAGCGCCAACTCCATTTCATATAAGCAAACCCCACATAGACAACAAAACTCTTAAACATGGACTCCTCAGTCGGACCCGATGACCAGCTGCATTTGAGATTCGTCCTGCAGATGTTACTCAGCTGGCTACCCTGAAAATCCATCTTCCAGGGTATGTGGAGCTATGCCGCTTAGGAGTTGCTCCTGCAATTCTACCACGCAACCACTTGGTGGTAGTGTTGCTTCCCAAGTGGGAGCAGGAACCAGCCTCCGGTTGAGAATTTCAGAGTGAGGGTGAAACTCCTAAATTTGAAGCCCTGATATGAGGGTGTGCAGTTTCAGTAACCTCAATCTACAGGAAGGATACAGTTTAAGGTAATGAATGCTGTGGGCAGGCATGGAATTGGGAATAAGAAGGCACACGAGAAATCAATATCAGGTCCTAGGTTCTCGTACATAACTTCATTTATTGTAGGTATTTTTGTTTGTTTTTGATTTTTTGTTTTGATATTTTTATTTTGTTATTTTTGGGGGGTGGCCACACCCAGTGATGCTCAGGGGTTACTCTTGGCTCTGCACTCAGAAATAGCTCCAGGCAGACTGGGGGGACCATACGGGATGCTGGGAACTGAACCCAGTCCATCCAGAGTTGCCCTACTGCTGTGCTATTGCTTCGCCCACCCTACTTCTTGTAGTTTGATAGTAGGCAGTGATTATGAGTCAAGACTTGGGGACTCTCCCTGACTCTCCATCCCCATGGACTTTGGGAGGCTTGGCAGGTGCCTGAAATACTCAAGCACAAAGCAGGTGGAGAGTGGTGTGCAGTGGATGTCTTTGGACTCCGGGCTCACATACTCACACTCTCATGTTCATTCATCCAGGAGTCCTCACACACACACACACACACACACACACACACACACACACACACACACACACACACACACACACTTACTCACACTCTCCCTTGCTGTCCATCAGAAATTCTAGCTGTGCCCCATGTCGGGAATTCATTCCTCCCCATCAGCTGTTGGCCCCTCCGTGTCTACAAGCCCTACCCAGCTCACAATGGGGAGTACTTCTGGACACATCAAGGACCCCTCTTTGACCCCTGGTGCTCCTACTCTGTGTGACAAGACTGGGGATCTGAGGCCAGAGCAATAGCACAGTGGTAGGGCATTTGCCTTGCACACAGCAAACCCTGAATGGACCCCGGTTCGATTCCTGGCATCGCAGATAGTCTCCCAAGCCTGCCAGGAGCAACTTCTGAGTGTAGATCCAGGAGTAACCCCTGAGCGCTGTCAGGTGTGGCCCAAACAAAGAAACAAACAAAAGACTGGGGATATTAAAGCAGGACTCACCTGTTCTACCCTGTCCCCACAGCCCAGTGGGAGCTGCCTAGGTCAGAGGACATCGGTGACCAGCAGTTAAAAGCTGGGTGGTCAGAGCATGCTATATGTAGCCTGGGTTCAATGCCTGCATGGATAAGAGCTCAGCACTCAGTAGGGTCTAATTTACAGACCTCTTTCTCCTTCACGCCCATCCACAGCCTCCCTGACCCCCATTCACATAGAGTGACCCTGCCCTGGCTTCTTATATCTCCATACTGGGGTCCTATTGGAATGTCTCCTTCCCACCCATGTTGTGCCCCAGTCCCCCTGAGCCATGGAGACAGGCCCCCCTTCCCATCATGTATCTGCAGCCCCTCGGGGCTCCATTCTGTCGTGCCGGTATTAGAGTTATTGGCAATTCGAGAGAGTGCTCGCTCGTGTGGGGAGCAGAGCAAGGGCTTAAAATAGGTTTTGTGGTTGCTTTCTTGTTTGTTTGTTTTTTTTAGTTTAGTTGTTTTTTTTTCCCCTCTGGGGAGGAGGGAACTCCCAAGTGGTGCTGGGCCAAGGTATGGGGCACCCTGGAGTAACTCCCAGCAAGATTCAGCCAACTAGACAGACCAACAATTCAATTCTCTGACCCTGCGGTGTCTGAGGACTACACAGACACTTTGTCTTGTTTTTATGGTGCCAGGGATCCAACCCAGGGCCTCACTTGCGAGGCAAGCTCTCTACTGAGGAGCTTTGAGCTCCTTCTGAGCATGGGTTTAGGACCCCAAAAAAATGGGTTCAAATCCTGGCTCTGATGCTCCCATGTTGTGTTGTATAGACACAGTTACTCTCTGGACTACAATGTGTCTTTTTATGAAAAATCTTTGTCAGAGACTGCTATGAGATTGAAATGGGGGTATCAGACTCCAGTCGTAGGGTAGGCAATCACTCAGCCTGTGTTCTCTGTCTGGGTGCACTCACAGGTCTCCACAGCACCCCTCACCCCTCACAGTGCTCAAAAGTGCTGCCTAGACTGTGGGCCCCAGGAATGGCCCTGGGGATCCTGAGCTGGGGTAACTGTTGGGTGGATGCCAGGGGGCTGGGCCTGGAGATCAAGAGGGAGATGGATGGGGAGGGCGGGCGGCCCGAGGCAGAGCCCAGCTATGCACTGGGGGTTTTATTGGTTTTCATTAAAAATTCCTTCCCGAGGCAGCGGCAGCTACTCCCATAAATAACAGCATAAATATTTTATCTGCTGCCCAAGCTGGTCTAAATGCAGGAGAAGAATAACAATAGGCACAGAGTTCAGGGGGGCCCTGGGCTTCACCCGGACCCACTCCAGGGCCTAAGGTGGGAGAGGTGACATGGGGGGATCCAGAGCACAGCTTGGGGGTTTCATGGGGGAGAAGCAGACAAGCACCTGCACTCCGGGTGCTCTGCCAGCTCTCTTGGTACTCCTCTAACGTCTCCAGAGAGCTGGAGGGCCTCAGATATGATCAAGGGTATCCTTGTTGCCTCTGGGGGTTCAGGGACTCAGTCAGGTCTGAGCACATCAGTAACTTGTGGGGCCCTTCTCTGCTCCCCCAGATCCCCGTGGAGGAGAAAAGGAGCTGGTACCTCACCATGGCAACACTCCTTATCAGGTTTGGCAGGGGCAGGTTTGGCAGGTGGAGAGGGGGGTGGCAGAGCTCCGGTTCAACCCCAACTTAGTCCACCCCACGACCCGGGTACCCCGCGAGTCCTTCTGCGCTCAGTGCTCCCCTTTTTGCAGACTTGATGGCCTCTTCCTGGAGCTGGGCCACGAGGAGCAGAGACGGCTACCTACCTTCAACCGCACTCTGGCCCTGCTGCGCCAGGTGCTCAAGTCAGCCGACCCCCAGCACCGAGGTAGGCCTGGGCTGACCTTTGAATACCTATGACCCCTCCTCTCTCTCGGTCGCCCTTCCTAGCACCCCTTTCCTCTACCCCCAGCTCTGGCCTGGTGCTACCTGGGATTGCTGCTGGAGAGGAAAGACACGTTTTCCACCACACCCTTGGGCGTGCATGACTACGGGTACTCGGGGACCGAACCCCTGGATTGCTTTGGCAAGGTAGGACACCCCCCCCCAGCTGTACCACACCCATACAGAGGAGGTGCTGATTCTGCTCCAGAGCCCCATCCAGGAAGATGCTTCCTCCAGGCCGCCAGCTCTGTGCCAACACCAATGCTTAGTATGCAACCCTGTGCACTGAGAGGCAGCCCCTAGACTCCACCTGAAGTTCTCAGTCCTTTCCCCAGCCTGACCCCTTCCTGCTCGCTGCTGCATCCCCCCAATGCCTAAGCTCCCCGCTGCAGCCACATAACTCAAAGAAGGGCTTAGCCCTGCCTTCCTACTTCCAGCTCTGCCCACAAGTGCAGTGACCCCCAGAGAGGCCTCTGAGCCCAGATGTGGTCAGGAAGAGGGTTTGCCCTGGGACTGGATAGGAATGTTACAAAGTACTGGACAGTGCTTGGGGCTCTCAGAAGCTGAGGGCTAGGGAGCGGTACTCTGAAGTCCATGATTGACTGGACTGGCAGGTGGGGAAGGAACATCAGAGCGTGGCCAAGGCGTATGACCATGGTGTGGCTCCTTTGGAGATGGAACATGTGTAGGTGTGATGGGTTGAGTCATTTCTGGCAAACAATCAGCTTCCTGTTTTACCTCTTGCTTTCCCCCTGCTGATCCAGGCCATTGAGACAGCCAAGGGCCAGCCCTGCATCCTTAATCGCCTCGCCAAGATCGTCCACTTTCTGGGAAAACAGGACATGGCCATAGGGATCTGCAACATGGCGCTTGATGTGCTCCCAGACCCAGCACTCAACTGGCAGGCCTACAGCACAAGGGCTAAGGTGAGGCTGCTACAGCTGGGCCCCGGGGTGCACGCTCACCTGAGCATCTGTGTATGTACAGAGAGGAAGCGGAAAGGAGCCTACCAAGTCCAGGTCGGGCGCAAGGAGGAAGAGAGACAGTGCAGGACCAGGTGTTGTTGGCCTTGCATATAGCTTGTCCTGGTTTGATCCCCAGCATTGCAAAGACCCCAAACTCTGCCAGAAGCTGGGAGTAGCCCCTTCCTCCAGCTGCCCAGTGCTGGTGGTGCAGGCAGAAACAGTGCCAGGCACAGAGCAGGCTCAATGAATGAATGACAGGCTTGCCTCATTCTTGGTTCTGGCTAGAACCTGGCCTCTCCATTGTCATGGTAACTCTCCGGGGGGAAACTATTAGTGCACTAATTTTCAGAAGTGGAGAATGAGCCTCCCAGCTTATAAAATTGGGTGCAGGGAGGAGAGAAGGAATTCAATTCAGTCCAACTGCCTCAGCCAGTCACCCACCACCCCCATGAAGCTGTGCTAGAATCAGACCCCCTAGTGGCTAACAAACTCTACCTCTTCCACCCTTCCTCACCTTTATCTACTTGCCCCCATCCCTGAAGCTCTAGATTTCCTAACTGCTCTGAGTGTGGGGAGAAGGGATGGGGAATGTAAACAGGATCTGGATCTTTGTCTTTTGAGTCTCCTAAATTGAAGCCAGTTTATTTGTCCAAATTACTTGTCCCAGGGGACGATATAGAATGCCAAGAAGGAACCTGGGTTGTCCTGTGCAAGGTCTTACCCATTGTACTATCTCTCTGGCCCCCATCCTGATTCACTTTTTGCTGCTCTTCCCCCACTTAAAATGTGAATATTTCCTCTTCTAGAATGTTCAGTCCCTTTAAGGCAGGGAACCTCATTGCCTTGAACTGAGCACAGGGTCTGGCATACAGTGGGTTCTCAGAACATTCTTCTGAGACAATGAATAAACAAACCCACACCCTTCTGTACAGAGAGAAGGACCAGAAAGGGGGCGATAGTCCAAATTAGCACCAAACTAACACCTCAGATCTCAGGGATCTTAGCGTGGGCCTTCCTACTGCACCACAGACCCCCTATGGTGCTGCTGAGAAAAGACTGCATGCAGGAAAGGGGGAGAGGCCCCTGCTTTGGAGTATGCACCCTGACTGACTCTCTGGGGCAGATCCACATCCGGGCCTACCTGCATGACCTGGAGCGGGTCAAGCTGGGGCTAGGGGGCATGCCCGACAGGAACCATCTGGCATGCGCCAAGGCTGACCTCGAGGAAGTAGTCAAGGTGTGCCCAGGCCTCAAGACCTATCTGGACATCGGCCAGGTAAGACAGCTTGTTGTCTGAGTACCCAGTGGCTCAAGGAAAAAAAAAAATAACTATTTGGGGTTGGTTTGAGAAATAGTACAGTGGATAGAGCACTTGCCCTGCTTTCAGTTGACCTAGGTTTGATCCCTGGCTTCCCATATGGTCTTCTAAGTCCTGAGCAGAGAACCAGGCGTAACGCCTGAACACCAATGGGTATGTTTGCTTTGTTTTTTTGTCACACCCGGCGGCACTTGGGTTACTCCTGGCTCTGCACTCAGAAATCGCTCCTGGCAGGCTTGGGGGACTATCGGGGATGCCGGGATTCCAACCACCATCAGTCCTGGATCTACTGCATGCAAGGAAAACGCCCTACTGCTGTGCCATCTCTCTGGCCCCTATGATCCAAATTTTTTTTTTTGGGGCCACACCCGGCAGTGCTCAGGGGTTACTCCTGGCTGTCTGCTCAGAAATAGCTCCTGGCAGGCACGGGGGACCATATGGGACACCGGGATTCGAACCAACCACCTTTGGTCCTGGATCTGCTGCTTGCAAGGCAAATGCCTCTGTGCTATCTCTCCGGGCCCTATGATCCAAATTTTTAAAGAAGTTTTCTTAAGCCCTATTTAGGACTGGAGAGAATATAGCACACCTTACGTATGGCCACCTGGATTCTATCCCTAACACTGCATTTGATTCCCCAAGCCCTGCCCAAAGTGATATTTGAGCACACAGCCAGGAGTCAGTCCTGAGCACTTCTGGGTGAGGCGCCAAGACAAATAAACTTTACTCTCTGGCAGGCCAGGGGGAAGGCAGGCCATCACTCTACCCCCAGGCTCAGTCTTGGAGAGTCAGCATCCAGAGGCCTACTCCCTCTACTCATTAAGAAAATCAACAGTCTAGCCAGGTATCATCTAAATCCAGGAAATGGCTACCAAGAAATGACACGATTATAATTTTATATCTGAGAAACTTGAGATTCACTCAAGGTCATAAGACCAGGAGCTGATAGCACAAGGGGTGAGACACTTGTCTGGCATGCAGTTAGCCAGGCCTCATAGAAGCCCCAGCAGTGTAGGGGCCGGAGAGATAGCATGGAGGTAAGGTGTTTGCCTTGCCTGCAGAAGGTCAGTGATTCGAATCCCGGCATCCCATATGGTCCCCTGAGCCTGCCAGGAGCGATTTCTAAGTGTAGAGCCAGGAGTAACCCCCTGAGCACTGCCAGGTGTGGCCCAAAACTCCAAGAAAAACAAAAGACCCAGCAATGCATATGGTCCCTGAGCACCACTAGGGGTCACTCTTTAGAAAAGAGTCAGAAAAAGGCCCTAACACCTACTTAAAATCCCTAGTCATAAGGCCAAGAATGAATGGGCTGGGGCTGGAGTGATAGCATAGCAGTAGGGCATTTGCCTTCAATGTGTCCAACCGTAATGGACATGAGTTTGATCCCTGGCATCCCATATGGTCCCCCCGAGCCTGCCAGGAGCTATTTCTGAGTGCAGAGCCAGGAGTAACCCCTGGGCATCAATGGGTGTGACCCAAAAAGCAAAAAAAATGAAAAAGAATGGGCTTCATTCAATACTGTCCTTTCCTCTTTCCTGGGAGGGGGAACCAAAGTTTTGCACAAGAACCCCTTCCAGGAGGAAGCAGGAAATGAATGCATTTTTACTAAAGATAGGCATGGGAGCAGGATGAGATGAGCCACTGGCAGCAACTGCATGTGCCTCCCCCACTAGGTCTACTACTACATGGGCGTGGACGCCTTGCAGGAATTGCTGGCAGTGGACGAGGCTGCACTGAACAAGGCGCTGGTCTTCCTGGCCAAGGCAAGCGAGTCAGAGCTGGGGGCCACCCTGCCCGAGTTGCAGCTGCTGCGAGGCAAGTGCCTGCGCATCAAGGGTGAGGAGGCCAACGCAGCGGCCTGCTTCAAGCGCGTCGTGGAGCTGGACGATGCCGGCTCCTGCCACACCGAGGGCTTCGGCTGCTTGCTCGAGGCGCTGCTGGCACAGTGGAGCCAAGCGCAGCTGAGTGACAGCGAGCTGGGCCACGAGGTGGACTCCTGGCTGCGCTGTGCCCAGGCAAAGTACCCTGCGTCGTGCCTGCGCCAGGAGCTGCAACGCGTGTGGCGGGGCCACACGGACGAGGTGCTGGGACTCGCGAGGACCTTGATGACCCAAGGACGGTCTGCGTTGGTGCGGCTGCTCTTTGAGACCATGGAGCTGGAGAGGGAGGGTGCGGGCACGCCAAGGGGTCATCGAGCTTTCTCCTTCTGATGGACATCCCCAGACACTGCCCCCATTGAAGCCACCCTGTCTGGGCCCCGTCCCCACTAAGGGACCGCTCTGTCCAGGAATGAAGCCAGTCAGATTTATTTTAGTTTTGGGGGGCCACACCTAATGGTGCTCAGGGGTTACTCCTGCCTGGCTCTGCACTAGAAATCATATGGGATGCCGAGGATTGAACCCACGTCCGTCCTGGGTTAGCCATGTGCAAGGCAAACGCCTTACCACTGTGCTATCCCTCTGGCCCCTCAGTTTCATTTTAGGAATTGGATCTGGTACCTTGAGACTTTTCAGGCAGTTTTATGCCTCCAGATAGATAGGGGACCTCATTTTAGGATAGAAAGCGAGGCTGATCATATGAGATATAGAAGCTGGCGACTTGTAACCCCACCCCTCATTCTTTGTGTAAGCAGCGACTGAAGGACATAATTTTATAAATATGTTAGTAGAGGTGGTTTCTACATATCTATGAGACAAAGTCTCATATGCGCTGGCCTGAACCACTATGGGTTATTTTTTTTACTCCCCCTGCTCAATCCCTGAGGTTTGTCTGTCTTTGGGTTCCTGATAAATCACCCTTTTCTGAAGCCCTTTAGGGTGTATCTCAGGTCCAGCAGTTGAAAAACCCAAGGTTAAAGGGCAGAGGGCAAAGCTGCAGAGTAAGGGGTCAGGGCCGCTGTCGACTCCTGGGTGCTCAGGGCTCATTCCTACTGGTCAGCAGTCAAACAACAGGGTCAGCTCAGTCTGAAAGTCCCCCAACTCCCCTCAATGGAGCCAGGGTTGAAGAAAATCTGGGCCTTTTACAGGTACATTCCTGCCAGAGTCCAGGAATGCAGGTACTGCAAACCTGTAAAGACTCCCACTCCATGGTTTGAGATTTATTCGACATTTCCCCTTTTCTTAAAAGGGATTTTCTCACTGCTTTGTTATATCCCTGCTGTCAGACTTCAGCAGGCATCGGCCATCATCCCACTGCAGCTCAAGGATGTGACAGGTGGGGAACAGACTGAGGTGTGCAACCTGGGAGCCTGTATATTCCACTGTCATGGTGCAGGTGGGAAATTAGCCCTTTCTGGGCCTCAATTCATTTTCTACAGTTTTTCGGGTTTAGAATAAAACCAATAAACTGATTTATACAAAAAGTCTTACGTATTTGAGTTCAGGGATAATGTCATTGGGAACGCTCATAGCCAGGGGCCATTGCACCACTCACAGTGGCATTTCAGGTGTCTGTGGAATTGGGGTGAAGCCTACCACTAAGTGACTTCTCTCCCTGCTTCCTCTCATATCTAGGAGGAACAGCCCATGTGCATAGCCTTTGTTTCCCTTGCAAGGTCTACTAGCTCAGCACTAACTGCCCCTTGGACAGGGCCCTAAGGCTCTGCTTTCCCAGACAGACAAACTTCCTGGTCATTTGCTACGAAGTTAGAGACTTGTCTGTTTCTGAGGCTTCTTTCTTTTTCCCCCACTCCCTCCTGTCTTCCCTCCATTCCTCCCTCCCTTCTTCCTTTCCCTCCCTCCCTCCCTTCCTTCCTACCTTCCTGACTCTCGGGACCATTTGGGGTACTGGAGATTGAACCCAGGTCAGCTACATGCAAGGCAAAAAAGTCCTTCCTGCTGTACTCTCTCTCTCCAGCCCCAGGCTCTGTAATTTTTACCACAGAATCTGCTGTCTGCTTCCCTGAGGCCCTGTTCTGAATGTGGCCCACAGGACAGGCTCAGCTCTGGGCATGAGTTTGTCTTCTACATAACTGAAATTCCTTTTTCTGTCAATTGTCACCATCTGAAGCCAAGCAGACTCTAATGAGTAGGAAGGCCTTGCACATGTCACGTCCTCTGGGTCTTCTTCTCTGTTTCCATCTGGGTACCTAATCAACTGCCATACTGACTCTGCCAGTGAGAGCAGGCTCAGCTGACCCTGGCCCTCACCATCCTGAAGCCAGCCAGGACATGAGCCACACCAGTGACTGGAGGCAGAACTGACCAGGCCCCCCTCACCCTACACCACCCCCTGAATCAGGCACTGAGGGAGCATCCTGGCAGATGATGATGGCTGGATGCCAAATGAAGTGAAATATCTCCTTTTCTCAGACTGTTAACTTTTTTTCCTAGTGTAAGGAGGGGGAGGATAATGACATTTAGCACTTTACAACTCAGCAGTAAAATGAGCAGATGGAAACAAAACCCCAGCTTTGTGGGGTGCACTTCCAGCTGAAACTTCCCCACCTCTGAGGGGTCCCAAGTCAGGACAAGGTTTGCTGGTGGGGTTAGGACCCCTCATCCCACCCTTATTCCTCCCTGGGCTCCTCCCCCTGGCAGCTATGGGGGATTAACACAGCTCAATACCTGCACCTCTGGGGACTGGAGAGATAGCATGGGGGTAAAGCATTTGCCTTTCATGCAGGAGGTCATCGGTTCGAATCCCGATGCCCCATATGGTCCCCTGTGCCTGCCAGGAGCAATTTCTGAGCCTGGAGCCAGAAATAATCCCTGAGCACTGCTGGGTGTGACCCAAAAACCACACACACACACACACAAAAAATACCTGCACCTCCTCTCCCTTCTGCTTCTACCTATGTTCCCATGTCCCCTGCTCTACCCATCTGGAGCCCCTTCCTGCCCCTAAGTCTTGATGGAATTCCAGATCACACCACCACTGTAGAGCTGACACATGACCCGGATAGGCCAATCAGAATTCTTGCCAGAGTTCACCTATAGATTGCAAGAGACAGAAGATGTTCTGTTGCAACAGCTATGAGTGATGAGACAGCCACCAGCATCCCAGACCAGCAAACAATATTTTGAATAAGATACTGTGTATTTCTATAATTTTTTTGTTTTGCTTTTGTTTTAGAGGTCCCACACTCAGCAATGTTCAGGGTTCACTCCTGGCTCTGCACTCAAGAATTACTCCTGCCGGGTGTGGTGGCACACCTGTAGTCCCAGCTACTTGGGAGGCTGAGGCCAGAGAATCGCTTGAGTCCAGGAGATCTGGGCTGCAGTGCGCTATGCCGATCGGGTGTCTGCACTAAGTTCGGCATCAATATAGTTACCCCCGGGAGCAGGGGACCACCAGGTTGCCTAAGGAGGGGCGAACCAGCCCAGGTCGGAAATGGAGCAGGTCAAAGCTCCAGTACTGATCAGTAGTGGGATCGCGCCTGTGAATAGCCACTGCACTCCAGCCTGGGCAACATAGCAAGACCCTGTCTCTAAAAAAAAAAAAAAAAAAAAAGAATTACTCCTAGCAGTGCTCAGGGAACCATATAGGATGTCAGGGACCAAACTCAGGTTGGCTGTGTGCAAGGCAAGTGCCCCACCCTCAGTGCTATTCTCCTCTACTACTATGTATTTTTCTTTAAGAGCAGCCCAGTGGGCCAGAGCTATAGCACAGTAGTAGGACGTTTGCCTTGCATGTAGCCAAACCAGAACAGACTGGGGTTCAATCCCCAGCATCCCATATGGTTCTCTGAGCCTGCCAGGAGCAATTTCTGAGTGTAGAGCCAGGAGTAACCCCTGAGTGACACTGGGTGTGGCCCAAAGGCCAAAATACTAATACTACTACTACTACTACTACTACTACTACTACTACTAATAATAATAATAATAATAATAATAATAATAAGCAGCCCAGTACCATCTCAGAATCTGTTTTCTTCCTTCTGCATTCCCCACCTGTCCCCCCAATACATACACTACCAACCAGAAAAGCAAAGCACATTTTACATCTCATCATGAAGATTGAAGTCTGGTTGCCCAGAACAGTAACTTGCTGATTAATATACTCTGTGCCTATTTTCATCCTTCCCTCCGTCACTTCTCAGTTCCCTATTTCTGCTTCCCAAGCAAACTGCTCACCCCAAATGTGTTGTCTGCCCAGTTCTAGACACATCCATTCTCTACAAAGAAGGACTTTGAGGCCAGAGCGGTCCCCAAACTATGGCCCATGGGCCACATGCAGCCAGCTGAGGAGATTTATCCAGACCACCAGGTGTTTGGCCATCACTGCCTGTCTGCTTAGCAGCATCTTGTCCCAAGCTCGCCATGCATATGTATGGGATGTGCACCGCACTCTCTGACTCCCCTCCTTTTCTCTGTCTTTTGACTCCTCCTCTCAGTCTCAGGCAGGGGTCTTCAAACTATGTCATCAAAAAGCAGGCCCATAGCTCCCACTGAAAAACTGATAAGTTTGTTGATTTAACTTTACTTGTTTTTCATTTTATTTTTATTTTATTTTTGAATTTTTGGGGTCACACCCGGTAATGCTCAGGGGCTACTCCTGGCTATGTGCTCAGAAATCGCTACTGGCTTGAGGAACCATATGGGATGCCGGGAGGATTGAACCATGGCCCGTCCTAGGTCAGCCTCGTGCAAGGCAAATGCTCTACCACTGCACCATTGCTCTGGCCCCTGTTTTTTATTTTAAATATTGTATTTGTTCCCATTTTATTTTTACTTTAAAATAAGATATGGGTAGTATGCATAGGAATTTGTTCATAGTTTTTTTTTTAAACTGTAGTCCAGCCTTCCAACAATCTGAGGGACAATGAACTTGCCTCCTGTTTCAAAAGTTTGAGGACTCCTGGTATAGAGGGAACTTGCCTTGCATGTGGCTTGCCTTGAATGTGGCTGACCTGGATTTGATTCCTGGTATCCCATATGGTCCCCTGTGCCCACCAGGAGCAATTACTGAAAGCAGAGCCAGAAATAAGCCCTGAGCACTACAGGGTGTGGCCCAAAAATCAAACAAAAAAGAAACAGAGAAGGTCTTTGCACCCCAACAAGCTTGTAGCCCATCTGTATTTATAAAGTGTAAAATGGAAGAATTACACATGTATTGACAACTGGCTATGTACCAAGTACTGTGCCAGGGCTCTTGTACTCACTTACCCACTTATTCACTAATTAATCCATTCAACAAATATTTATCAGGATAGGAAAAGAGCTCAGAGGACTGGAGTAGGGATGTGTGGGCACATTGGGTTTGATCTACAACATGGTTCCCTGAACACCACTGGGACTAACCTCCAAACAATGAACTGGGCATAACCCCTGAGTACCTCCGGGTGTGAGTCCCAAGGCAAACAAAATTTAAAAAAAAAAAAAGAAGTAATATGGATTGAACATTTATAATATGCAAAAAAAATGATCTACACTAGAAATTAGCAAACTGTGATCCATGGGCCAAATCCGGCCTGCCGTCTGTTTTTGTAAATAAAGTTTTATTGGAACCCAGCCACAGCTCATCATTTGCATATTTCTGTGGCTGCTTTCATGCTCTAACAACAGAGTTGAGCGGTTGTGATGGAGAACATATGGGCTACCAAGCATAAAACAGCTACAGTCTGGCCCTGAATGGAGGAAGAAGCTGGTTCTTTCTTGGTCACTTTGGGCATGCCACAGTGAACCAAAGAAGCAAAATGTCCCTCCTGGCTGTGAGAAGGGGGACAACAGATAAATCAAACAATATCTGGCTAAATACAAATAATGAAGCAGAAGGAAATATTCGCAGTGCTGAAGGCTGAAGAGGAACACTGTAGTCAACTAGGGGGTCACAGAGATCTGCTGCAAAAGCACCCAGGAAAGTCAGGATGATGTGGCAGGAAACACATTAGACAGAGGAGTAGCTGGGGCAGAGGTGTTAACATTAGGGCATTCATAATAGTTAATCCCAGAGCATCTTTCCAGGATTTTCCATGTATAATCTCATCCAAGGATTTTCAAAATCTTGAAGAGGAAGCCTCAGTTTCCCCTTATTACCTGCTGTGAGAGTTTCATTTCATGCCTCATCTTACATTTTTTACATTCCTGCAAATTCCTGGGCTTTTTATGATAAAAGAAAAGTTAACAATTCCTCCAAATCATAGATTCAGCACCAGATCTTAGGGTCACAAGACTGAGAGACAATGGCTAACATCTAAGGCCCATGGCCAAATAGGTAATCCCTAGAGGCCCAAAGCCTGCCAGACCACCCTGTATACTCTTTACATTTACTAGAGGCATTCTTGTCACTTGATAAGTTAACACCACAAAATCTAGCCATACTCAACTATACTTAATTTTTGCTAGGGCAGTTCTTTTCCTTTCCCCTTTTCCTTTTCAATAAATTTTGTTTGTTTGTGGGCCACATCCAGTGGCGCTCAAGGATTACACCTGGCTCTGCACATAGAATATTATTCCTGGTGATACTCAAGGAACCATGTGGGTTGCTGAGGATCAAACTCAGGTGGGTTATACAATTATTTTGGCCCCAACTCTGAATCTGAGTATCTTTATTCCCCCATATTTTTATTCTTGTTCTGTTTGTTTGTTTTGGGGGCCACACTCAGCAGCGTTCAGGGTTTACTCCTGGCTTATGCTCAGAAATTACTCCTGGCAGGATCAAGGACCATGTGGGATGCCAGTGATTGAACACGGGTCAGCTGCATGCAAGGCAAATACCCTACCTGCTGTGCAATTGCTCTGGCCACCATATTTTCATTCTTGAAAACATTGGAGACCCTGGAAACCATGAACAAACATGGAGATACAATGTCATAGAGACTGCAGCTCCTGCTTCTGGAGCTAAAAAGTAAACGCTGTGGCCGGAGAGATAGCATGGAGGTAAGGCATGTGGTGGTTCGAATCCCGGTATCCCATATGGTCCCCCGAGCCGGCCAGGACTGATTTCTGAGCATAGAGCCAGGAGTAACTCCTGAGCACTGCCAGGTGTGATCCAAAAACCAAAAAAAGAAAAAAAAAAGAAAAGAAAAGAAAAAGAAAAAGAAAAGAAAATGCATTCCTTTCCCTCCAGCTTTTTTTATTTTGGGGGGTTTTGGTTTTGGGGCCATACCCGGTGATGCTCAGAAGTTACTCCTGGCTATGCACTCAGAAATCACTCCTGGATAGGGGGATTGAGCCACGGGATCAAACCAGGTCCGTCCGAGATAGGCCATGTCCAAAGCAAACGCCCTAGCACTGTGCTATCGCTCCAGCCCCTCCCTCCAGCTTTTAAGGGTGTGAATTTCGTGTACCTTGTTCCATTTTACTCAGAACTCAAACCCTGCATCAAAGAGAAAAACTAAAGTCTTGTGAACCAAGTGATAATACAAGAAGTGAGCAGTTGCCTTGCATGTAGTCAACCCAGGTTTGCTCCTCAGCACCCTATATCATCATCTGAGCACTGTCAGGAATGATCCCTGTGAACAGAGCCAGAAATAAGCCTTGAGTACTTCTGAATGTGGCCTCTCTTCACCAAAATAAAAATAAATAAATGAATAGGCAAAGTCTTGCTGAAAGGCCCCTTATCCTCCACGAAGAAAGAACCTAGTTGGAGCTGCATACTGAGCTCACAGCCCTGGACTTTTGACTCACATACCTATTCTGGGCCCTAGAGACCTCAAGGCTCTACTCAGAGCTTGCAGAGCTAACTAGAACCAGGTGGTGGGGCAGGAATGATTCACTAATAGAGTCAGGATGGCTGAGTTTTGCTTGGTTGCATTCTTTAGCAGGACATTCTTAAAAAAGACATTAATTTGGCAAATATGTATGGAGATTTACTATGTGCAAAAAAAAAAACCCAAAAAGGTGGAGCTTTACTGCAAGTAAGTCTTTTTGTCTAAGAAACAGATTTTCAACAACAGAGATTCAGTGAACAAGTCACAAGTCCTTCTCTCTGGGAGCTCACGCCTGAGAGGTGAAAAGACAAACTTTTTGTAAGCATCAGTGACCGAATGGGTACCAGGCTTTGTGCCAGCAGCACATTTTCACAAAGGGCCTGGGAATGTGGTACATTAGTAGAGCACATGCTTGCATGTAGGAGGCCCCAACTTGGTCCACAGCACCCCAGCATGTTGACACAAAAGCCCACATTATCAATAACAACAAATAAACATTGTGAGCCCCAATCTCTCATAAGGCACTATACTGGCACACTTCTGGAAATTTCCTTGCAGCTCTGAGAGGAGATCCTCTGAGTCACTACTCTAAGTATAGCATTAAAGCCACTTATGCTCTAATGATGAGGCATCTGAGGCTCCAGAGAAGGTCCCCAAACAGCCCATAGGAAGTGGGGGGAAGACAGAAGGTTTGCTCTGCATCTGTCTGCCCAGCTGCACAGAAAGGGAACAGGCCAGACGAGAGATTTACACAAAACTCTGCCAAGTCTCTAGGAAGGCAGAGGGACTCTGAGGAAAGATTCCTAAAGAAGAGACCACTGAACCGGATCCTTAGTAACAGAGTTCCAGGGAGAAGAGTCAGACAAACAGCAGGATTCTGTTCAGGTGTGGCCCTCAATTTTAGCTATTGGACAAATGTCTGTTTGCTGCAACTCAGTGGCTGTGAGAGACTGTGGGCATGGCTGCCAAACAGAGCAACCATAGACCTCAGCGGATCCTTTCTCCTACCCTAAATCTGGCTGTGCTGAGCTGCGATGAGCTAACCAGTTTTTCCCAATCTGCCAAATAGTCCTGTGTGCTATGTGTGCCTCACAGGTTGACTGTCAGGAGCCAGAAGACACAGGTAAAAAGGGCTTCGTGTCCCCCCAGAACACTGCAGGGTTCTGTCAGAGGGAGTCAGAGGGCACAGTCTTCAGTTGCAGGGAATCTTATTAAAGTAAAGAACAAACCCCCCACCAATTGTCCAAGACATTGCCATTGCCTGCTGGGCTAGAGGCATACTCTGAGCCCAAGAGAAGACCCAAACATGAGGAAACCAGCTTAGAACTGCTTAGAACCAGAGGCAGCAGCAGAATGTAAGTGCTCTTTCTATGGTAAACAGCGAGGAAGGGGAGCCAGAGGCCCCCTAGAGCCCAAAGGGTTGCAGGCTGTGCTGTGTTTGCAGTGATGTCTCTCATCAAACACCAAAAGACACCCTCTATGGTATGGAGTTCTGGGTACTGAACGAGAAAGGAATGTCACTTTGTAAAAGCCACATGTCAGGCTTCTCTTAGGTTCTGAACAAGGAGGGATGCTATTTTGTAAGGACCACATGTTAGGTTTTCTCAAGCCTATTTCAATTAACACCACCCCAAGCTACCTGGCCATACCAGGTAACCTATCGGGAAGGACACAAGGGAGCAGAAGGAAGGTAATCTAAACAACAGCCAATCATTTAAAAAATCATCCAAAAGCTGCTTTTCTTCCCCCTCTCCCTCCAGGGCTGCTTGGCCTGTACGTCTGTGTCAAGGCGTGGACCCTTGTCTCTGTTCCGCAGATGGGGTTTGTCCAAGTTGTCAAGAATAAGGCATACTTCAAGAGATACCAAGTGAAATTTAGAAGATGGCGAGAGAGGGCAAAATGGATTACTATGCTCGGAAACGTTTGGTGATCCAGAATAAAAAATAAATACAACACACCCAAATACAGGATGATAGTTCGTGTAACCAACAGACATCATTTGTCAGATTGCTTGTGCCTGTATAGAAAGAGATATGATAGTTTGTGCAGCTTATGCTCATGAAATTCCAAAGTATGGTGTGAAGGTTGGCCTGACAAACTATGCTGCAGCCTATTGCACTGGCCTGCTGCTGGCCTGCAGGCTTCTCAATAGATTTGGCATGGACAAGATTTATGAAGGCCAAGTGGAGGTCACTGGAGATGAATATAATATAGAAAGCATTGATGGAAAACCTGGTGCTTTCACCTGCTATTTGGATGCAGGACTTGCCAGAACTACTATTGAAAACAAAGTTTTTGGTGCCCTGAAAGGAGCTGTAGATGGAGGCTTATCTATCCCACTGTACCATCTCTCTGGCCCTGAAAGATGCATTCCTCAGAGTTTCAACAATTTCAAAGATAAAGAGAAGCCCTAGCAGCCAGCTCCAGTTCACCCATTGGCTCTCCAGTGCCCTTCCATAGAGGCTAGGAAGTGGCTCAATGGTACAGCATTTGCCTTAAATGTATGAAGCAATGGTTCAAATTTCAATATGCAAAATACAAACAATAAAAAGAAATAAAAAACAATACCAATGTTCTTCCCTAAAACCTGGTGACTCTAGACAGGTGATAGGTTTAGTTAATTTTATTTCTTGTTTTGTGTTTGTTTTTTTTTTTTTAGTTTTAGTTTTGTCTTTTGTTTGTTTTAGGCAATGCCTACGATGGATCTCAGTACTTCACACAAGTAGCATGGAAGGCCTGTGCTTTACCACAAGAACATTAAAAAAAAAAAATGACATCCACATTGGGCCTTAAATTGATTGGGCACATCCACTGAGTCACATCTGGGCCTTCCATTGAAAGATTGACATGCCACACATGAAATTTCTGGCTGCCATGGGGCTGAATTCTGCATCTCCCGAGTCTCTCTCACTGAGAACCAAAACTATTCTAACAGGGACTGACTACAGCCCAAGCTGCAGAGCCTCCCTTCCCTGCAAACTGATGGGGGAAAATAGCAGCAGTTTGGGGCCTGCCTCCCAAGGGGGAGGTGAGCATTAATTAGTTACCATTGGTAAAGTGCTCTGAAGATGTGGGGGTGTATCAACACGACAAGTCATTAGGCCTCTCCACACCACTCTGCTCTGCAGCCTGGGAACTGCTAATTGAGAAATAATTAACACCTCAGGGTGCAGGACGGATGCTTGGCTTCTCTGCGATTGGAAGGGATGTAATGTGGAGCTCGCCCTGGGAGCAGGGAGAAATATGATGCTATTTTGGATCCCAACATTATTTACCCTAGCCTCCAAACAGGAGGTGTGGGACCCCAGCGCCTAGGGAGGATGGTGTGGGCAGTGCTTCCTGCAGGAAAATCCCCACCATAGTGCAGGGCACAGAGCAAGCTGATCTCCACCTAGAAAGGCAACAGAGGGGCGCCCACTGGGCTGCTACCTGGTTGCTGTGCAGATGCCAGCATGTGCCCAAGCTCCCTGTGTTCAGCAAAGTACAGGGAGTTAGCATGAGCCCACACCTTCCCACTTGCTGCAACTGGTTGTCCAGGGCTTTGCTAGGGCTGCATGTGAGGATCACTGGGGGCCCCTTAGGTACAGTGACCCAGCTCCGTCCCAGTTGGCGGCCAGCACCAGAGGGTGAGACTCAGGCTGATTCTAGCAATTAGGGCTGCTGGCTCTGAAGGCCTGAGTACCAGTCCTGGGGAGAGGAGCTGTGAACCCTGTACCCCATGTGCTTCCCTACTTCCTGACTCCTTTCCTTGAGTATCTGCAGTCTCTGCCTGCTTATTTCCACTCACGACTGCTTAGAGCCATGGCAGGGCCTTTTCTGGGTCATCTGCTCAGCAGGAAGCTCACCCCTCTGGGAAGCCCCACTTTTCTCTGCTCGAGAGCACTTTCTGCACACCCTGCACATGGTGGGGTGCTGTTCCAGCATTTCTTGGAATGCTGAGAGCTCTTTGGGGTCAGAGTCTTTTGCTGGTCTGGTATATTTTAGGCACCCAGTGAATCATCCCTCCCATCTCGAGACATTAATATGGATTATTTCCTGTGTCCGGAACATCCTATCTCCAGATATCTGTAAGATTCTTGCATCTCTGTCCTTGCTAAAATGTCACCGTGGACATTTTGCATTTAAAAAAAAATTGCATTAAGGGCCAGAGAGATAGCACAGCGGTGGGGCCAACCCAGGACCAACAGTGATTCGAATTAAGGCATCCTATATGGTCCCCTGAGCCTGCCAGGGGCAATTTCTGAGTGCAGAGCCAGGAATAACCCCTGAGTGTTGCCGGGGACTGGAGAGATATTACAGTGGTAGAGCATTTGCCTTGCATGCAGATGACCCAGAACAAACCTTGGTTCGATCCTCAGCGTCCCATATAGTCCTCCAAGCCCGGAGAAATCTCCGAGCACATAACCAGAAGTAACCTCTGAGCGTCATTGGGTGTGAACCAAAACCAATATATATACATACATATATATGTATATATATGTATGTATATATATATATACACACACACACATATATATATATACACATGGTCCAGGGGTCATTGAGATAGCACAACAGTAGGGCATTTACCTTGCACACGACAAACCAGGGGACGGTGATTCGATTCCTGGCATCCCATATGATCCCCACAAGCCTGCCAGGGGCAATTTCTGAGTGCAGTGCCAGGAGTAAACCCTGAGCTCCGCAGGGTGTGACCCAAAAGCTAATAATAATAATAATAATAATAACAACAACAATAAAAATAATAATAGACATGTTTGAGGACCGGGAGTAATAGTACAGCAGATAAAGTGCTTGTTTTGCATGTGATGACAGTAGTTGATCCTCAGCCTCCCATACAGTCCCCCGAGTATCATTAGGATTGATCCATGTGCAGAGCCAGGAGTAACCCTTGATTATTGATGGGTATGGCCTAAAAACCAAAACTAAAACCAAAAAAATTTGGGCCAGTACAGTATTAGAGCGGGAGTGATAGCAGAGTGGGTAGGGCGTTTGCTTGCACATGGCCAATCCTGATTTGATCCTTAGCATCCTATAATGGACCACTGTGCCGGCCAGGAGTAAATTCTTTCCTTTACTTCACCTGGCAAATTTCTTTTCTTTCTTTCACCTAGTGTGCTCAGGAGTTAATCCTTGCTCTGCTCTCAAAAATCAATCCTGGGGCCGGGCGGTGGCGCTGAAGGTAAGGTGCCTGCCTTGCCTGCGCTAGCCTTGGACGGACCGCGGTTCGATCCCCCGGTGTCCCATATGGTCCCCCAAGCCAGGAGCAACTTCTGAGCACATGGCCAGGAGTAACCCCTGAGCGTTACCGGGTGTGGCCCAAAAACCCAAAAAAAAAAAAAAAAATCAATCCTGGCAGTCTCAGGGGACTAATATAGGATGCCTGGGATTGAACCCACGTCAGCCACATGCAAGGCAAACGCTGTGCTATCACTCCCACCCTAGGAGTGATTATGGGGGGGGTCACACCCAGCTTTGCTCAGGGGTTACTCCTGGCTCTGAGCTCAGAAATCGCTCCTGGCAGGCTCAGGGGACCATATGAGATGCTGGGATTCGAACCACCATCCATCCAGCATCGGCTGCGTGCAAGGCAAACACCCTATCACTCACTGTGCTATCTCTCTGCTCTCACCCCCCCAGGAATGGTTTCTGAGCACAGAGCCAGGAGTAATCCCTGAGCCATGGCCCAAAAACAAAAATAGCAACAACAAAAAGACTATAGCACAGTAGGTAAGGAGCTTGCCTTGTATGTCACTGATCCTGGTTCTATCCCTGATGTCACATCTGATCCTTCTCCCCACCCCTCCCTACTAGCCTTGCCAGGAGTGAAACCTGGAGTAAGCCCTGAGCATCAATAGTTTGGTCCACAAACCAAAATAACAGTAATAATTATAACAAAGGGTCGGCGAGGTGGCGCTAGAGGTAAGGTGTCTGCCTTGCAAGCACTAGCCAAGGAAAGACTGTGGTTCAATCCCCAGGTGTCCCATATGGTCCCCCCAAGCCAGGGGCAATTTCTGAGTGCTTAGCCAGGAGTAACCCCTGGGCATTAAACGGGTGTGGCCGAAAAACAAAACAAACAAAAAAATAATTATAACAAATACTGTTATTTTGGATAACTGGGTTGTTTGAGCTCCCCCCACCCACTAATATTTCGATGTCTGGGTTTTTTTGGGTTTTTCTTTTTGTTGTTTTTTGTTTTGTTTTGTTTTGTTTTGTTTTTAGTTTTTGGTTTTTGGTCCACACCCGGCTGTGCTCAAGGGTTACTCCTGGCTGTCTGCTCAGAAATAGCTCCTGGCAGGCACGGGGAACCATATGGGACGCCGGGATTCAAACCAACTACCTTAGGTCCTGGATCGGCTGCTTGCAAGGCAAACACTGTGCTATCTCTCCGGCCCTGTTTTTTTGTTTGTTTGTTTGTTTTTTGTTTTTTTGTGTTTGGGTCACACCCGGCAGCGCTCAGGGGTTACTCCTGGCTCTATGCTCAGAAATCACCCCTGGCAGGCTCGAGGGACCATATGGGATGCTGGGATTCGAACCACTGTCCTTCTGCATGCAAGGCAAACACCCTGCTCCATACTATCTCTCCAGCCTCTGGGGTTTATTGTTTTTTCTCACTAGAATTAAATTGCATATAACACAGGGAACTTCATTTGTCTCTTTTGTTAGTTATTTCTAGCTTCTCTAACAAGTTACAATGGCTAGTAAATACTTGGTAGTTACTCAAATAGTATAAGAAATAAAATTTTAGTTTAGTTTTTGTTTTTGTGCTCAGGCGCTGCTCTCAGGAATAATTCCTGGCTCAGGAGATTATAGTGGATGTCGAGGATCGAAGATGATCGACCACATGCAAGGCAAGAGTTCTTCCTACTATTCTATCGCTCAGGCCCCAATTTTTAGGGTCTCAACAGATTGTCTTGAGCTTAGAACAAAAGTGCCTTTGTTTAACCAATTATATCTTTTACAAAATGAATGTATAAATAAAAAGTGTTTAAAATCATGGCGTAGACTGTATAAATGTATAAATAGAAAGTGTTAAAAATCATAGACTGAGAGCTTCACAAGTCACTGTTGTCATGGTGACACCTTACCACCCATTCACTATTCTCAGCAAAATCTTGGCGAGATCACTCTTGGACCATAGAGTCAGGCCTCCCTAAATCCTAGAGGGCACTTCCGGAACGTAGTACCTAATACTTTTCTTGGCCAATCTATGGTCGAGAGGAAAACTGGGAACTCTGATTGGCTAAGCGTCCGGAAGTCATTGATAACTGCCTAAAGTGGGCGCGGACAAGCCCGCCCTCCAGCGATCCCGGCAATGTGATTGGCTGTTACGGAGGAGGCGGGGTTAGATCTCGGCGCATGCTCCGGATCCGCATGGTGTAAGGGAGGTTTCGTGGGTCGCGTTGCTTGGGCACTTTGCGGGGTGAGCTCGTGGTGGGGGGCAGGAGAGCTGGGGGGCGGGCAGACTCCCAGTTCCACACTCGGATAAAATTCGTCTTTGGGTCTGTCGCCTCCTTGTAAAATGCACTTTCTCCCTTATCTACATCTGGTGGTTCTCAATGTCATAGTAGGCCTGGGAGAGCCAGTCCCATACACCTGTCAGGGGTCACCTGCTTCCACTTAACATGTGGGGAAACTGAGGTTCGGACAATGGAGTCATTAGACCAGGGTCACGCCACTTCTCAGAAGTAGGTTTGGGGTCCCCTTGCTGCTTTCCGCCAGGCCTTCCAGGATGGGGATCACTGCATCCCCACAGACCCAAGCCTCCCAGGGCACCTGAAGGCTCCTCTCAATCACTAGTGACCTCAGGTCTGCAATCTCCTCATCTCCACGGCTTTCCTTGTGAATTGAGCTTAATGGTACTAGCAAACAGTCTGGACCAAGCTCTGTTGGAAGCGCCTAAGAGCAGTTACCTCCTGGTGGGAAGAGTGGTGAGCCAAAGAAACTTCTATCCGGCTGCGCTGAAGGGCACTGTGGGTTGAGTTTGCTGAATGACCCGAGGATAGTTAAGTTTGTGGCTAGGGTTGGGCATGGAGATCGTAGTTTATATGACTTAGTGTATATCATACTTGTGTATAAACTGAGAGGTCTGTGGATGGCACCCACTGGGGGTTGGGGTGGAGTGTAGAGGACCCTAGATTCTTTTCATTGATCCAGGTAATAGTAATGATCTCATTGCTCTCCACTTGCTAATAAGTTTGGTCAATAAGCATCATTAGTGGTGGAGGTTGATATAAATATTGCATTTGGTGGCCCTTGCATTTTGAAAGCGTATTCAAGCTCATGAAGTCAAGTCATAGTTTCCTGGAGGAAGAGCATAAGAATCAGTGTATGGTCCCCTGGCAGACCTAGAGTAGTTTCTAGGAACATTTTTGAAAACTTTCTGTATATACATAAAGAATTGTGGGACAAGATGGACATAGGGGCAAATGGAGTAGGACAAGACAGGCATCTGGGGGGCAAATTGGACATCCAAGACCTGGAGGAGGCAGAGGGTTGTGAGAAGGGGTGCAAAGGAGGTTGCAGGCTGTTATCAACCTGCCAAGGTTCTTGCACATCTTTTACTTGAGCTGTAGTGCTCTCAGGGGTCAAACCTTTTTATTTTGGGGCCGGGCAGTGGCGCTGGAGGTAAGGTGCCTGCCTTGCCTGCGCTAGCCTAGGACGGACCTCGGTTCGATCCCCCGGCGTCCCATATGGTCCCCCAAGAAGCCAGGAGCAACTTCTGAGCGCATAGCCAGGAGTAACCCCTGAGCGTCACAGGGTGGCCCAAAAACCAAAAGAAAAAATAAACCTTTTTATTTTTTTATTTTGTTTTTGGGGTTTTTTTTTTTGGGGGGGGTCACATCTGGCAGCACTTAGAGGTTACTCCTGGCTCTGCGCTCAGAAGTCGTGGCAGGCATGGGGGACCATATGAGATGCCAGGATTCGAACCATCATCCGTCCTGGATTGGCTGCATGCAAGGCAAATGCCCTACTGCTGTGGTAGCTCTCCGGCCCCCATCAAACCTTTTTAGACTCCTGCAGCAGTCATTGCTTGTGGTGTTGGGGAGTCAGCAGAGCTTCCAGGATTGTGTCAGCACATTTGGTGGCCCTTGGGATCAACTTAGGCTTGCCGGGCAGATACTTTACCCACGAACCACCTCCTGGTCCCATCCATCTAAGTGTGGAAATGTTGCTTTTTAAAAAAATTTAATTTGGGGGTTGGGTGGGACGATGGACCACAACCAGCACTGCTCAGGAATCACTCTTGGCAGTATTTGGGTAACTGGAGATGAAACTAGAGTCAGCTATATACAAGGGAAGTATCTTACTGCTTGAACTATCTCTGACCTCCAAAGTGTTAAATCTTTTCTTTTCAGGCCAGTAAGAGGTAAGATAAGCAGTCTGATCTGCTGGATGTCAGGACTGGAAGGATTTGCATCTGCAGAGTCAGTGACCATCTTGGGAGCGCAGTGATGAACAGACAGCACTAGCTACTTCCCGTGTGAGGACCGAATCAGCACTCATATCTGCACAACTCCTTGTCCCCAGGGCCAGGGCGCATGGAGGGGCTACTGACAAGATGCAGACCACTGGCCACCCGCAGCCCCCAGTTCTGCCAAGGCCTGCCCCCCAGGTATCACCACTGTGCCCCAGGGAAAAGGAAGCGCCTGGTTCTGTCCCGGATGTTCCAACCACAGAACTTGCGGGAGGACCAGGTGCTCTCCCTGGAGGGCAGATCTGGTGAACTGACCTGTAAGAGCCAGCAGCTGATGCTGCGGGTGGGCCTGATCCACCCGGCCAGCCCTGGCTGCTACCATCTCCTGCCTTACTCCGTCCGGGCCCTGGAGAAGCTGGTGCAGGTGATAGACCAGGAGATGCAGGCCATCGGCGGGCAGAAGGTCAACATGCCTAGCCTCAGCCCTGCCGAGCTCTGGCGAGCCACTGGCAGGTGGAACCTGATGGGTAAGGAGCTGCTCCGACTCAGAGACAGACACGGCAAGGACTACTGCCTGGGCCCCACGCACGAGGAAGCCATCACAGCCCTGGTCGCCTCCCAGAAGACTCTGTCCTACAAGCAGCTCCCGTTCCTGCTGTACCAGGTGACAAGGAAGTTTCGCGATGAGCCCAGGCCCCGCTTTGGGCTCCTCCGGGGCCGAGAGTTTTACATGAAGGACATGTACACCTTCGATGCCTCTGCAGATGCTGCACGGGAGACCTACAGTCTGGTGTGTGAGGCTTACGGGCGCCTGTTTGACAGGCTCGGGCTACACTGCGTGAAGGTCCAGGCTGATGTGGGCAGCATTGGGGGCACCATGTCTCACGAGTTTCAGCTCCCCATGGCGGTGGGAGAGGACCGCTTTGCCATGTGCTCCAGCTGCAGCTTCTCTGCCAACATGGAGACCCTGGATTTGTCACAGAACAACTGCCCAGCCTGCCAGGAGCCCTTGACCGAGACCAGAGGCATCGAGGTGGGGCACACATTCTACCTGGGCACAAAGTACTCTTCTGTCTTCAATGCCCGCTTTACCAATGAGCGTGGGGAGCCATCCCTGGCTGAGATGGGCTGCTATGGTTTGGGGGTGACCCGGATCCTCGCTGCTGCCATTGAGATGTTCTCCACAGAAGACTGTGTGCGCTGGCCAGGCCTCCTGGCCCCTTACCAGGTCTGCCTCGTCCCCCCAAAGAAGGGCAGTAAGGAAGCAGCGGCCACAGAGCTCGCGGAGTTCCTGTATGACCAGATCACAGAAGCGGTGCCCCAGCTCCGTGGTGAGCTCCTGTTGGACGACCGGACCCACCTAACCATTGGGAATAGGCTGAAGGACGCGAACATGCTCGGCTACCCCTTCGTGATCGTCGCTGGCAAGAGGGCCCTGGAGGACCCTGCGCAGTTTGAGGTGCGGTGCCAGAACACCGAGGAGGTGCTTTTCCTCAGCAGAGAAGGTGTCCTCGATTTACTGAGTCGAGTGCAGGTGGTCTGAGAGCCCAAGCACAGCTGTGGGGTTCATCCGCACCCTCTTTCCTATGCTCCCTGCAGAGCTGGTCTCTGAAGCTATGTAAGAACTGCACTTGGGGGGCCGGGTGGTGGCGCTAAAGGTAAGGTGCCTGCCTTGCCTGCGCTAGCCTTGGACGGACCGCGGTTCGATCCCCCGGTGTCCCATATGGTCCCCCAAGCCAGGAGCAACTCCTGAGCACATAGCCAGGAGTAACCCCTGAGCTTTACCGGGTGTGGCCCAAAAACCAAAAAAAAAAAAAAAAAAAAAAAAAAAAGAACTGCACTTGGGTTTGACAGGTCATGTTCCTATTATCAGCTGTGAAGTGGGGTGGGGGTTGGCTGATGGCCATACCCTTGGTGCCTGCCCCCAATTGTGGACTTCTTGCTTTCAGGCAAGCCCCCAGCTGTCCTCCCTATGGACATATCCCCTGCCCTGCAGGCCACTGACTCCCTTGCTGGCTTGAGAGCAGAACTATCTCTAAGACCCTACAGGACCCTGTAGTTCCCAGACAGTTCCATCACAGGCAGGCCTATTGCCTCAGAGCCTTCGTGGTCTAGAGCAATAGAGAAAGCTGCATCACTAGCTGATGACTGTTGAGCTGGCTCTGTCAGTCCAGCTCAGTGCTAAGTTTGTGTCTTGACTGATCAGAATGCAGTGGCCCTGCAAGTTCTTTCAAAGTTATGTTACTATGACTTTTTTGTGACTCATCTCCCCTCGAGGACTTTCTCCATTTTCTGTGGTCCATTCAAGGAGGAAAGCCAGGTGACCAGGGAAATGTGCTACATAAAAGTCCAGGCCAACAGGGTGAGTGGAGCATGGGAGTTCTTGTTAGGCCACATCCAACAGTGTTCAAGGATCTCTCCTGGCCATGCTTCACGGACTGTAAGCTTTAGTGAGGACTGAACTAGGTTGGCCACATGCAAGGGAAGTGCCTTAACTCCTGTCCTATCTCTTCAGTCCTTTAGGCCATTCCTCCCCAGAGGTGTCAGAGGCTGCAGACTGCCAGCACTACTACCTTATCTGAAGTGCAGGGAGTGATCCTAGATCCCAGAACCACAATGGGAACCAAAGGTTTGGGTGTCAGTTCTGAGGAAACAACTAGGAGTGAACAGGGGCTTCCTTGCTGTCACCTGCTCTCATAGTCCCAGTTCACTGGTTGAGAAATGTAAAAAGGATTTCCACCCATTGTCTCCTAAAGTCATGCATAAGTGTCCAGATCTCACAAGAACCTACGCAGGCCATGTTCAAAGCCACCACCCCCTGAAGCAGGCCTGGCATCTCCTGCAGGTGGTCTTCTTCCTGTCCCCAGCACCCTCCTGTTCAACTCCCATGGCATTCCACCATGGCCATAGCTCACCTGGCAGGGGTGTGTGTGTGTGATGATAATCAGCTTCAAGGCTAACGGTCCTGGATGAATACCTCAGGCACTGACATCCTGGTCTGGATAGCTCTGGTTGCATTAGAGGGGGGCCTGAACCCTTAAGCTGCAGAGGTTTAGCTGGTTGAAGCAGGTTCTAACCTTTCTCCACGTGAGGCAAACTCAGGCATAGTGATTTGCATGGGCTCAAACTGAACTAAAGCCTTACCAAAGGCCAGTGTAATTCAGCAGGAAAGACCTTAGATAAATTACTTGCCCTCTATAATCTCAGCTTCATTTGTAAGACATTTGACTGGTTCTTGCCCTGTTGCCCAGGGTGGCCTGCCCTGGACCTGAGCCTCTGAACTGTGTAACCTTGACTCAAATCTTAGAAACACTTCCACCAGACTGAGAAATCCCATCAGGAAGCCTAGGTTTGTTTGGGTTTTTTTCCTTTTCTTTTTCAGGAGAGGAGTCTTTTTATTTTTGTAATGGGGCCACCCAGCTATGCCAAGAGATCACTCCTGGTGAGGCTCAGGAGACCATCTGTGGTGTCAGGGAGTGAACAGGGAATGCCTGGTTGTATGTAAAGTAAGCCTGTTACCTGCATACTAGCCAGCTCCTTATGTTGTTAAGATGGGGGAAGACCCCAGTAAGCATTAAGTAATGCCTGCATCTGGTTCTATCTCCTTAGAGGAAAGCAGCATTTCAACATGTGCCTTCCACTTTCTTTCCTGAGCTGGCCCACATTACTTGTTGCCAACAATTGATGAAATGGGGATGCTGGCAAAATAACAGGTACAGGCTGTATTATCATTGCTCATTCCTTGGGGAGATCTAGAAGCAACTGGCTGCGAAATATTTAGCAGAATTAATACTTGGGGACAAAAGCTGGTGCATAACAAAACCATTGTGTAAATCAAGCTCGGAATGTAAATCACGGGCTCCATTAATATTCTGTGTTCTAATGGAAGAAACACCTGCTGGGCTATCAATAAAGGAGCTCTGCAGAAATCTGTTCAAATTGTCATTCCTTAACTATTTGCATACCAGACCTATTCTTGGCACTACCACAGTCTGTACCAGGGTGCTAGGCTGCTGCTTGGACAGAACTGCTGTGTGTGCAAGGGTGTGTGGGCTTTGCTGTGGTTATGGAAAGGATTTCTTACAAGTTATCTATATGATAGAAAGTGAGGGCATATATTCATTACTTTGCAAATTTAGGAAATATTTAAAAAACAACAGGTAGGGGCCAGAGCGATAGCATAGCAGTAGAGCATTTGCCTTGCACTTGGCTGCCCAGGATGGACCTGGGTTAATCCCTGGCTTGGCCCCCCAAGCCAGGAGCAATTTCTGAGTGCATAGCCAGGAGTAACCCCTGAGCATCACTGGATGTGACCCCCCCCAAACAAACAAAAAAAAAGGTAATTTGAAAATGGCCCATCACATGACCCCACTATAATCTCTGGGACAACTCTGATAGAGGCGCTCCTCACCCTTCCCCTGAGCAGTCAGCTTGCAGTTTGAAGCCTTCCCATGTTCAGAGCAGCCTTTCCTGGAGAGTCCCTTTGGCATGTGGATTTGGTGCCACACCTGGTGGTGCTCAGGGATTGCTCCTGGCAGGCTCAGATTATATGGGATGCCAGGAATTGAACCCAGGTCTATCCCAGTGTGCAAGGCAAACACTCTACCGCTGTGCTGTCACTCCAGACCTGGCATATGGGTTGTTTTAAGCTGAGATCAAACAGAGTCCTAGATGCTTATAAAGCACTCTTCGCACTTTCCTAGAGGATGGATATTGGGGTATTGCCTAGAAAAATTACCTGTCAAAAAACCTACCGGTGTTGTGGGGTGAAGGGTTAAGCCCCAAGCAGCATCTGGTCTCTTGCCCAGGCACTCCTGTCTTTGCTCTGTTGCAGAGGGCTCCCCACCTGAATGTAGTGAAGGCTTTTCCCTCCAAGCCTAGCTGACAAACTGAGAAACCAGAAGTTTCCACTCCATCCCTCCATAGACCAGCAGCTGGGCTGCACCTTTCACAAGGGGTCAGGGTTTGTTAGCAGCCCTGGGTACAATATCCTGGGCCTTGGTTGATCCAAATGGCAGGGCTAGGAGAGTAGGGAAGAGACACTTGCCATTGAGGGGTGCCTAGGAGGCCAGTGGAAGGACAAGAGCTCCTTCGGATGGGCGTGGCTGCTTCTGTGGGTGTAGCCAGGTGAAGACAGAACCTGAGCGAGTGCTTGGACACGAGTGGCACCTCGCCATGATTGGCAGGGTTGCTGCAGCCAACTCCTGGAGAGAGCATCTCTGATGCCTTATTCCATCTTCCTGTCTCCCTTACTCTTTCTGTCTCCAGTGCCTAAAGTAGCCCTGTGCTGGCTTTCCTCTTCACCAGCTCCCTAACAGGGTGAGCCACTTGGCCTCTCTGTGCCACCTTCCTGTATGTCACCCCTTCCAACCTTGTTTCCTGCTGTGGCCCTGCCCCCAATTACAGTATTTTCACCAGTGGCCTTGGACTATCCTGAGACCCCTGGTGGAGAACCTGCTCTAAAACGACCTTCCCACAGCTGCCAAGTTCAGTGAGTTGATCCTCAGTGACTGCTGGAGCACTGTCTGGTATCTCTGACATCTCTGAAAAGTGGGGACCAGGTAACCCCACAGGTCAGGCAGGATTAGGTTCTCAGCTCCTCTTGTCACCAAATAGTCTTTGAATGCAGGTCTCCACAGGGCCTGAGTCCATTCCTGTACCTTCTCTACACAGTGGACCAGGAGGCCAAAGGCACATGCCCCTCCTGTTTCCTATCCTTGCTCAGGCCCAGGAACTCATAGGACCCTGAACTAATACAGGCTGACAGAGAGTAAGTTTGTCTTACTGGTTTTGTGCAGTGTTTCTCAAACAGCATTACTGACAACTTGGGATGTGACATTCTCTGCTGCAGAACACTTTTGTGCCTGTAGCATATTTCTGGATTTTTTTTCAACTCGGGCAGTAGCATCCCAAGCTGTGACAAATGGCCCTATAGACATTGCCCAATCTGCCCCAAGTTTGAAGAGGCTCTGAGGCTGACCTGGAAGAGAATGGCTGATCTATGCTCCAGTGTGTATGAATAACAGACAAGGCCATGGGCTGGGCAGGAAGGCACCAATATCCATTAACACACGTGTGTTAATGGCTCTGAGCAGGCATCTTGTTGCAGCCCAAGTGTCTGAACAGGTGGGGTAATCGGGGATTCAGATAAGAGTGGCACCCACTCTGCCTGGTAGAGGCCACATGGGGCACCTGCAGGAACCTAGTATGGCCTCCATACTAGGTGTGGCTAACATATCAGGCACCTATCAGGTGCTCAGTATTTATGGTAGAGCAGCCTCTGGCTGCAGGGACTGGCCTGATTTTTTGGCTCATGTGCAGGGGGAGCCCTCCACCCTGGATCCCTCCAGCACAGCCCTCACATGTATCCTCTAAGGACAGTCCCTGTGGTAAGTTCAGATGTGCTAGCTGGCCGTGCACAAGGACAGAAACCCCCAGCTCAGTGTTGCTGCCACAAACCTGTATTTCCTCCTCATAGGTGCTCACAAAGGCACAGCCTGTGTGAAACAGATTTCACAGCAGAGAGCGGGGAGTGTGTAGCTGAACGCCAGCAGAAGCTGCTGTCTGGGAGCCCCATTGTGTCTGTACAACCCTGAACAACCTTCAGCATCTGGAGTAAGAAGTACCCTCAGGCTGGGCTGAGCATGGGCTGCAGGAGAAAACTTGCGGCCACCCCCACTCTGATGATGGCCCCACATGCATCAGGCTTTCCTTGTCAGACCCACCAGTTCCAGAAACGCCAAGACTGCAGTGTGCAGTCAGTCACAGTCCTCTGGACAGACACTCAGGAACCCTGATGATACTTTGAGAAGTCCCTTAAAGAGGATGCTCCCGTGTCTCTGCAATTGCAGAGGCCAGAGCCAGCTTTCCTGGCCAGTTCCAGCCTAGTCCATGGTGCTCAGGAAGCAGGAGGGAGCCTCATAGCAAAGGCCCTGAATCTTCTCACAGATGTGGCCATGTGGCCAGTGAGTCCTTCAGGTGGTCGGCTGCCATGCACACTGTCACCCACGGTCCCTTCAGAGGAGGGACGGGGTACACACACGGGCTGGCAGTGAGTCCAACAAGTTCCTGACCAAGGTGCAGAGTGGGCCAGCCATACCCAGTGCTCAGCAGACAGTAACGCTGTGTAGATTTGACTATTCCCAGGAGAAGGGAAGGGTTCCAAGAGCTCAATCAACAGCTGCAAAGGTTTCGAGAGCTGGTAGAGGAGGATGAGAGTGTGCGCAGGGGGCAGTCACTTTACCTGGCACACCTTTCTCCCCTTGAGGTAATTCTTGCAGAAAGGAGAGGAGCCCACACAGACCAGAAAAGCTGGGGTCAGAGCTTTGACACGGTACCTGTAGAAAGCATGGCAGAAGTCAGAGGAAGACAGAAGTCAGGCTGGGAGCCTGGAGGGAGGCAACATCAGATTCTGCACACTGACTTGGACAGGGGCCAAGAAATCCAGCAAGGCCAGAGGCCCTTCCCCACTACCCCCTGCACCAGGAATCACTGGTAAAGCAGGAGCAAAAACAAGCACATATCTGCTCACTAACAGTGAGAGCTGAGAGGATGCAGGGCCTGTGCTGAGATCACAATGCTCAAACTATCCATCCCTGCTTCCCAGTCCTTGAGTGGGTGGAGAGGGACAGGACTGGGGAGCAGACTAAGGAGGGGATACCTTAGAGCAGGAAGTGGATGGTGTAGTGCATATTCGAGAAAGGGTCAAGAGTGTCTGCATTATCCACAGGCCAGGGTCGAGGGGTCATCTGTGTTTCCCATGGCCAGGACCTAAATTTTGGTTCCACCCAGTTCAGGATGAACCCCAGGCCCTGCCTCTGGAACCTCTGAAGATAAGTCACCTCTGGTTTTCAGATGCATCTCTTTCTCCGGGCCAATCTACTTTATGTCTAATTTCTCCTCACTAAGTAGAATGCAAACCTTTAATAAATTATGGATAATTTGCTAATAACTGAGAAGATGGATAGCTAAAAATTTGCCTATAAAGAAGAGAAATCTGGGGCAAATGAAAAACAACCCCCAGGGCCAGAGTGATAGCACAACGGTAGGGCATTTGCCTTGCACGTGGATGACCCTGGTCGGACCCAGGTTCAATCCCTGGCATCCTATATGGTTCCCCGAGCCTGCCACGAGTGATTTCTGAGTGCAGGGCCAGGAGTAATCCCCTGAGCACTGCTGGGTGTGGCCCACAAAAACAAAACAAAAAACCCAACCACCCAAAAGGCCATCAGGCATATCTGTAGAACTCTTCCACACCCGCCCGCTCCTGCTGAATTGAGGCAGAAGTGAGCGCAGCTAGACATTCCTGGTATGTCCAGAACCAGATCCCAACCAACCCAAGTACAGCACTAAATCTAAACATCCAGCACTCTGTGGTGGCTGCCCATCAGCTGAGTGAGCACAAGTAGCCCAATCACCCTGGCCCTCCAACACAAACTCCTCCAGTTCAGACCAGCTGCTCTGCTCACAGCTCTGGGAAGGGCTGTCCAAGAGCCAAGTTAGGAGCTATCAGGCATCCCCCTGAGCATGTAGAAACACCAGAAAGCTGGAAACCCTGACACTCTCCAATCCCACCACTGCCTTGTCACTAGGGATGACACTCCTGTGGCCAGTCAGCTGTCTGCCACCATTTACCCAAGCACTAACTCCTGCTGTCCCAGGCTCTTGAACAGAGATGCTAGCAAGAGCCACCACTCGAGCAAGGCCACAGCCCAGCGGCATAGTCCACCTGGTAGGAGCCAGCCAGTGGCCTCACAACCCAGATCATTCAGTAGTACTGCAGCCCTAAAGCTAGGTGATTTCCGTCTTCTGACTTGTCCCAGCCCCTTTTCTCGGCAAGGGCCTATGGCTGTGGTCCCTGCATGGGGAAAACTTGGAGGGTGAGTGTGGGTTGCCCTTGTGGGCTGTGTTCGGGGCAGAGGAGAGGAGTGAGCCTAAGGCGACTTACCTGGGATGCTGCAACACAGGGAGCAGGGCACTCTGTGGGGGCACCCGGTATAGATCTGTCCCATCTGGATCCTCAAAGTAGACCTGTGTGAGGGCGAGAGCAGCGGGGTGAGCACCTGAGAACCTGGGCCTCCCACAGCACAGAGAGGCTGAGACCATGGTGGCCATGGTGAATGATCGGAATATCCTGAGCACTGAGCTGTGACTGTCATAAAAAAAAAAAAAAAAAACCTGCTCAGTCCCAGACACTCTCGCTCATGGGACTCTTGACTTGCCTTCCCTTCTAGATTCAGTCCTAAGAAAATGAGGTATGAATTGGAGCAGACTGGGCAGAGCCAGCCCAAGTGGGAATATCTCAGTATTCTGAGGTAGCCTGAATGGACTGTGGGCTGTGGGGCATCTATGCCATCAGTGCACAAGCCCTGTGCTGGGGCTACCAGCCTGAGTAGGAAAGAAACACTTCCTGTGACACAGCTGCCAGGGATAGGCGTCAGAGTGCACTAGGGTAAAGGGGCACCCAATATGGAGTGACAGCAGGAGGGTTCCAGGGCAAGGAACCAGGAGAGATGACAAGGAGGGGACTGGCCAGGGCCATGAAGGACTCACACACGTCTCAGTACAAACTCATACAAACAAAGTAGAACATGGTTGCTAGGGGCCAGGAAAGTGGGGGCAGAGGGTCAGGTCACAGTGATGGGAATGGAGCTGGTGGGGGTGAGCACTGTACTGGGATCCCCACAGTGCCCCAGGATGGGTGAGAGTGCCACTGGCCATTGTTTCACTAGAAAGCCAGAAAGCCCTCCCCAGACAGAATCAAATCCCAGAGGAATAGAGTGACATGTGTCTTACCTCTAACTTGTCAGGTCGGTATTTTTGCTCTAAGTCCCAAGAGGGTGTTTCACCAAACATCACCATTAGATGATCAATAAACCTATGAAACAACATGTACTTTTCGGGTATTAAGTACTCGGGATCTATTTCCTCACACTCATTCAGGGGGCAGCACGGACACTAGGATAGTAGTGGAAGCCACAGTGACGGATTCAGGACCTGTCCCGTGAGAGCAGACTGGAGCCTGCCTGGCTCAGGTTGTCAGTCCTGCCCCTGGCCCTATTCTGAACATTAGCCTTTGCCTGTTACCTGCTGTGAGTGAGTTGCACTTTCTCTCAGATAGCCACTTTCCCAACTATGTTCAGGCCCCTGAGGAAGCTGTATCCCACAGAGGCAGGCCCTGAGTATGGCAAACACTGCACTGTAGTCTGACACTAGCCCCTAGCCAGGACACTGAGGCCCGTGTGAATAGTTAAGGGAGAAATCAGCTCCAGGAAAGAGTTGATGCCACATGGAGGGGAAACCCACCCAACTATTCTCCCACCCCCCCCCACACACACACAACTGAAAATCCACTGCCCACCTGGAGAGATGGGGGTAGGGGAGCGAGCAAGCATGCAGGCAGGAGCAGAGGGCCTTGTGCAAGTACCTGGAGTCCTCGTGAAAAGCCGAGATGAAGTCTGACTGGGCATATTCTGGATACAGAAAGAGCACGGGCCAGCTCAGCCTGCCATTGTCATCCGCACTTAGCCTGGCACCATACGGGTTCTCAGAGCTGAGTCCATCCAGGAGAAGCTCGCCCAGATCATCCGAGTCTGAGTCTTCCTCCTCACCAGCAGCCTCAGAGGCCAGCCTGATGCCTCTCTCCTAGGAAGAACAGAAACACACACAAGCCTGAATGTCAGGGGAAGCAAATCCATTTCACAGCCACAGAGAAGGCTCTGCTCGTGACCCCTCTTCATCATCCCTGGGACTGCGGCATCGCCACAGTGGGACCACTGGTTCAAATCCCCTTCAGCAGGTATCAGTGCTGGAGACAGTATTCAAAAGAAGATAATCATAGCTCCAACCCCCCAAGTCCTTCCTGATCCCAGGGAAAACTACAGACATGAGTACTGGATAAGTTCAGCAGCAGCCCAAGAGCAATGACCATGAATGAGGAGCTACACCCCATGCTGGGCTATTAGCTGAATGCTGACCTTAAACAAGACTGGTGAAAGACAAAGAAGTGGGGATAAAGGCCGGACCCTATAGTGAGCAAGGCATTTGCCTTGCATGCAGTTAGAATTGGAAGGAGACCCCCAAATCAGGGCTATACACTTATGTCTGGGCAAACCAGTGCTGCACATTTCAGACTCCTCGACTGTGGCTAAGGAGCAGTTAGCGAATGTGTTGAACACGGTTTAGTTTAATCCACAATGTGCTAGCAGAGGGTCTGCAGGGGAAGGCCAGTGGAATCATTCCTCAGAGTCAACAAGGAACCTGAGTGGGGCTAATTTATCTCCACTAAGAATGACTAGAAACCCACCATCACCACCACCACTACCACAGGGGTCAGCTTCCTAGTGACCAAAACACAGGCTCTATCTAACATGCTGCTTACTAAGAAAAGAGGTAAATGCTATTTAGACCAATCACATCTGTTTACAGGGCAGGGTTGTGCAGAAGATTCGCTACTATTGTCAAAATCAAGGACACCCCTGAATCTCTGGGCTCTCTCAGGGTGCAGAGGAATGGTTGAGAGCAGGGCCTGCTGACAGATCAGCAGCATGAGGTGGCATCTCTTCTGAGATGCCAGGATTTAGCAAATGGGGAACAACACTGGCCCCACAGCAACTGTCCATAAAGGCTCCTGCCCTCCAAACGTATGGACAATGGAGGGGCAGTGCACAGGGGCTGCCTCCTCTTATAAGGCTTTCCAGAAGCCCTAAAGCAAACAAACAACTCATCCCAGAAGAGCATTCTGACAGCCTCCCCAGGCCCTGGCTGAGAGCAGGCCAAAGCAAACTCACCTTGATGATCTGCAGCAAAGCCTCGTTCTTACTCTGCTCCTTCTTCTCCTGTACCTTTGCTTTCCGCATGTCCCTCTGTTCAGTTCGCTGAAAGTGAGAGTGAGAGGCATCAGCAGAGGAGACAAGCCTCTGCTCAAAAACCTGGCCTGCCCCTACAGCACTCTCCCTGGTCCTTGTCAACATAGGCTCCTGCTTCCAGGAAGACATACAAGGGCCCAGGTTCAATTTATTGAGTGTTTGAAAAGCGTAAGTTGCCTGCCACACATGTGAGAACAGAAATGAAAACACTGACAGCCCGTGTGCCCTGGAGATGAAACTACTAAGGGGACCGTCTGTTATCATGTCAGCAGGGTAAGCCAAGTGCTGTAAAACAGAAGGGTGTGATGGACTCTGCCCACTGCGGAGGCAGCTATATACAAAGATTCTTGGTGCAGACAGACATGAGCCACATGACTAACCCAGGAGAGGTAAATACTATCAATCTACTCGACCTGGTAGAGAGACAGAATTTAGAAGAGTTTGAAATTCCGAGCCTGCAAATCTATCTCAAGTCCTTTCTTATCTTTAAGGTTCTGAGTTGATAGAGACACAGAAAACTTTTCTGTACAGGGCCAAAGATAGAAAGCAACAGATCTCACCAACATGCATATGAACTAAGGAACCAAAGGGAAAGAAAGAGCTGTTGGTGACAGGCTGTGAGTTAGGTCTGTACTTGAATAAAGGGCAATCTTGGAGCCCCAGTGACAGACCACAGAAATTCAGCAACAGACCAGGACGACAAGGTGGACATTAACAGAAGAAACCAGTATAAATTTCAAGGGATGGCGACTACAAGAATCAGAGTGAGGCCAGGACAAGAAACACTGAGGAGTCAAAAACTAGAAATAATTAACTCTAACTCCATAAGCATCTGGAGTTTTGTATGCAGATCTTCCATGTGTCATTCAAGTACCCAGTAAGGGACAAAACCACATTTGTGATGACAGTGTCATCTAACTGTTGGCTATACTCTTGATAGTGATGACATTGTAGTTATTATTGTTGGCATCATTGTTGCTTATGTGTCAGAAATAAAGCATGTCATTGGCAGTTACAGGTGTCTTAAAGCTCGAGTTTACACAGTACAGTGAAAATTTAATGTTTTGAGAGGCTGGAGAGCATACAGCAGGATAGGGGGCTTGCCTTGCATGCAGCTGACCCAGGTTCGCCCCCAGCATCCCATCAAAAGTAAATCCTGAGCGCAAAGAGAAGAGCAGCCCCTGGGCATCGCCATGTGCGATCCTCAAAAACCAAATTTGTCCCAACTATTTTTCTCTTTCCTAAGTTGCAACACCTTCACATAATAAACAGGCTAGACTACAGCTGTTTTATACTAGTCAAGAAATGTGCTAAGAGGGACCAGAAAAATAGTACAGAGGGTAGGGAATTTTTCTTGGACATGACTGACTGGGTTCGATCCCTGGCATCCTATCTGGTCCCGAGACCACCAGAAGTGATCCCCAACTGCAGAGCCAAGAGTAATCCCTGAGCACCATTGAATGTTGCCCCAAAATAATATCATCAACAACAAAACCCAAAAAAGATGTGCTAGGGAATACAAACACACTGACACATTGATGTAACTTTGGAGGGAGGCATTAGGCTCACCCTCTTCAAAGGGGACTGAATGTCAGAAACATCAAGAATGGTCCCAAGCTACATGATTCTGATTTCTTGTGTCTGGAATATGCCCCTCACCTCTACCTGACTCAGGTGAGTAAATGCTTGCTCAGTTTTCAAGAGACGAGACTCAGAGGTCACCTCCTCTAACAAACCTTTGTTACCCCATCTCCACCCCACCTCTGGCCAGGGCCAAGTTAAGATACCATTGCTGGGCCTGGAGAGATAGCACAGTGGCGTTTGCCTTGCAAGCAGCCGATCCAGGACCTAAGGTGGTTGGTTCGAATTCCGGTGTCCCCTATGGTTCCCCCATGCCTGCCAGGAGCTATTTCTGAGCAGACAGCCAGGAGTAACCCCTGAGCACCGCTGGGTGTGGCCCAAAAACCAAAAAAAAAAAAAAAAAAAAGATACCATTGCTATCCAGTGATACTCCATAGACTTGGTTAGAGTCATGCTTGCTTCTAATAAGTATAATTAATGGATTCACTAATCTGTTCTCCAGAGTTCTAAGAAGCCAGGTTTGGTTTTGCCTTTTTAATAATGCATTTACGCTTCTCAATAAGACACAATCTAGTGCAAAATTAATTAATGCACATTTTAAATGCTGGTTCTGTGACCCACCTTTAACTTATCTGCTTTAACTCTCATTTCCAGAAGCTTCTTCTCCTCAGGATCTATCTGTAGCCCCTCATCACACCAGTTCACAGCTTCAGTGAAGTTTTTCAGTTCCAGATGGCATAAGACACCTGCAAAGCCCAGAAGTCTTAAATCCCAAGGATGGCATGCAGGTCAAGAGCTTTCCTTGGGCAGGATCCCACCCCCACCCCCGGCCCACCAGCTACCAACCTGAAGGTAAAACAGACAATGAAGTCTTTGCCATGCAACCTTCAGATAAGAGGGAATTTATTCTGTCTCCAACCAGGAAGATAGTTAATGTCCATTCAACCCAACACTCCAGCAAACCTCCCTTATTGAGGACTCTAAAAGGAGGGAAGGTGGCTGAGTGGGAAAGAACACAGGCTTTGGGCACAATCTGGACCAGAAACCTGGCCCTGTCATTTATCAGCCTGATATTAGACAAAGGATTATCTTTTTTTTTTTTTTTGGACAAAGGATTATGTATGAGTGTCAAAGTTTTTCATCTAGGAATGGAAAGAATAAAGCTCATTTTGGATAATTTTCAAAAAGATAAAGTGCAACAATTTTCCTTAGCCATTCATCAAAGGAAGCCCAGAGACATTATTAAGCCTCTCCTATAACTATGCTTGAAGGCTACCAGTTTCAATGGCCTCTCCTTTACTCATTTTCATTTCTCTCCAACTAGCCTTTCAGGTTTTCCACAAAATTTGGAACTATCAGAACTGTGAGGGCTTAGATGTCAGCAGAATCCAACCTCATCTTTCAGAGGTAATTAAACTGATACTCAGAGTAGGTACTGCCATGGCCACAAGAAAGGAGAAACTACCAATTCAATTAAGGATCAGAGACTTCCAAACTAGGTTCAACTCCACACTGCTCCAAACTTAACTTACTCTCTGATCTGTTCAGCGCATTCTTTCTCTAAAGCTGAACATCAGAGATCAACATTCCTTCTTCCTGGCCAAATACCTAAGAGGTATATATTTGATTTAAAAAAAAAAAATGAGGGGCCAGAGCTATAGCACAGCAGTAGGGTGTTTGCCTTGCAGGCAGCTGACCCAGAACGGACCTGGGTTTGATTCCCAGCATCCCATATGGTCCCCTGAGCCTGCCAGGAGCAATTTCATAGAATCAGGAGTAACCACTAAGCACTACCAAGTGTGGCCCAAAAACAAACAAACAAACAAAAATGAAGTTGAATTGGAGATAGGGCTCAGAGGCAAAGTGTATGCCTTGCATATATGAGGCCTGTGTTCGATTCTGGCACTGCAAAAAAAATTGTTTTGTTAAAATTAGGGTATCCGGGGCCGGGAAGGTGGCGCTAGAGGTAAGGTGTCTGCCTTGCAAGCTCTACCGTAGGACGGACCGTGGTTCGATCCCCCAGCTTCCCATATGGTCCTCCCAAGCCAGGGCCGATTTCTGAGCGCATAGCCAGGAGTAACCCCTGAGCGTCAAACGGGTGTGGCCCAAAAACAAAAAACAAACAAACAAAAAAATATTAGGGTATCCATAGGGATACAGGGAAGATTAACATACAATGAGCATATTAAAGTTTGCAAAGCACCTTTGAGCTTATTAGGAAAAAAAAGTGACGTATCAAAGTAATAAAAGCATTATTATTACACAGAAAGGTCAAACTACATGAAAAAAAAAATCTGGGAACATCTTAGCCTTAGAGTTATCAGCAAAGGTCCCATGACTTATCTTTTAATTAACATTAACATGGCATTTAAACATCTTGCTTTCAATCAGCAAATTTTGAAAAAAAGAAATTAGAATGTGGCTTTTGGAACTGCTTTATTCTAATTAATTTGAAATGAGTCTCAATTTCTCTACAAATTCTTAAAAGACAAAAAGGATTGGATTATTCTCTGAGGAATTCTTTTACAAATGGCATATGCTGTTAATAATGAACAGGAACTTAATACCAAGACAGTATTAGTAAGTTGACTTCATTAGTATCTTAGCACCTCCATATTAAAGCTTAGATTGCCTTAACTTCGACTGCAATCTTTCCAGAGCAACAGTCATCCTGCAGTTGTCCATGACTTACCTCGAATCACTGCTTTAAGGTGAGAAGGTTTCAGCTTCCTGGCAGCAACCACATCATTGAGAGCAGAACGAAAATTGCCTATCAAGAGCCAGTTAGCGGGGAAAAAAAGCAAGTTTAGAGATCAGAGTATTTCCAACATTTTAGGCATAGTGACAGACACTCCCATACAATCTGGAGAGAAATGGAATTGAGAGAAACTTTTGAGATTTCTATTTATTTTTATAATACCCAGAGATGCTCAGGGCACCATTCAGTAAGGGAATCAAACCAAGGACTCCTGCCTGCAGAGCAGAGCATGCACCCCAAACTTTGAACTATTTCTCCTGCCAAACAAAATTGGGCTCATCACGAGTCTTAGAGGCCCAGGGTTTGTAAACATCAGGTAAGTCATAGGAGAACTGGAATGTAATCTAACAAGAAATATGCATATGAAAAGACACTCCTCACTAATGACCAAATTTAACAGAAAACTGTCAAAATTAAAGACGTAGTATACTATTGGTGAAGATGCCAGAAAGATTACATGAGGGCTTATCAGACTGGGCATGCAGTCTATAACCAAAACCTATTTTCTGTGATCCAGAAACATACTAGGGGCTTCTCCCTAAACATATCTGCACGTGTTCAAGAACTACATAGCATTACCTTTAAGTGTGGGAAGCTGAAACAATCTAAATAGCCTCAATTTAGTAATGATTAAACAAGAAATCTATCCTAATAACTACTATAAGGGCCTTAAAATAAAAGTAAACTGGGCATTCCACTCTGAAATCACCCACATGCCAATGAAGAGTGTGTTACTCCTTCCTTTAGCTGCTTGAGCTGCTCTTCTTTTTTTTTTTTTTTTTTTTTTTGGTTTTTCGGGCCACACACATTTAATGCTCAGGGGTTACTCCTGGCTAAGGCTCAGAAATTGCCCCTGGCTTGGGGGGACCATATGGGACGCCGGGGGATCGAACCGCGGTCCTGATCCTTGGCTAGCGCTCGCAAGGCAGACATCTTATCTCTAGCGCCACCTCGCCGGCCCCGAGCTGCTCTTCTTAACCTGGCTAAGCTCACATTCTTTCTTGCACAAGTTTTCTCTACCTTTTAATAAAATTTCTTTACTTCACTAAGGAGGAAATTTAAAAGATTAATGATATGTAGAATGATTAGTGTCTGTGCAATGTAAGCGGTGGTTCAAAGTGCATCAAAAGGCCCGGAGAGATAGCACAGCGGTGTTTGCCTTGCAAGCAGCCAATCCAGGACCTAAGGTGGTTGGTTCGAATCCCGGTGTCCCATATGGTCCCCTGTGCCTGCCAGGAGCTATTTCTGAGCAGACAGCCAGGAGTAACCCCTGAGCACCGCTGGGTGTGGCCCCCCAAAAAACAAAACAAAACAAAACAAAAAAACAAAAGTGCATCAAAGCCAATTTTTGTAAAACAAACCAATGTAGACCCAAGTAATTTTGTGTACAACAAAATTTAAATATAGAGACATTTACACAAATCTAACACACATTTGTAAGTGTATTAAGAAATAGGGGCCAGAGAGAGAACACGGAGGTAAGGTGTTTGCCTTTCATGCAGAAGGTCGGTGGTTCGAATCCCGGCATCCCATATGGTCTCCTGAGCCTGCCAGGATCAATTTCTGAGCATAGAGCCAGGAGTAACCCCTGAGCGCTGCCGGGAGTGACCCAAAAACCAAAAAAATAAAAATAAAAAAATAAACAGTATTATAGCCTTATATATACTAGCTACGCTAAGACATAATTTAGCAGGATAAACTGTTCAAAAAGAATAGAAGTCATTTAATTACATAGAAGAAGACTTAGGTCAATTGAAGGGACACACTTCTGCAACACTCTCAAACCCTTCATTGTCTTATTGGCTGGCTTCTCTCACAGCTTTATCCTTCCTCGTTTAACAGGGGCCTCCCTAGTAGTGTACGGAGACAACTCCAGTAACACCAGGCCTGGCAGTGCAAGCCTGATGGTAGGAAGGAAGCTCAGGGATGGCAATGCAGTGCTACCAGGTCCCAGCACTGCTGGGGGCCAACAGGGAGACACTGGACAGTGCTCAGGGTGCATGAGGTGGTGGGGGTCAAACTTAGAGCCTTGTAGGTGCTCCAGTTCTATAGCTCCCCTACAAAGTCGTAATGGAAGGGATTACCAAGGTAGAAATGTGCTGCAGCCCGGTTGGTATAAAGGACGGCATTCAGATCAGGGTCTGCACACTTCTTCTTTAGTCCTTCAGTGTAAGAAACCACGGCTTTTTTATAGTCCTTTTCTTTAAAATAATCATTGCCTTCATCTTTATAGGTCTTGGCCTGTTCTGCAAAAACGAGAATAATCACTATTTCCAATTTTTTAAAAAAGGCTCATTTAAATCACCCAAGTCAACAGTGTTAATATATGATAAACTAAATAGAAAAAGGTGTGGTTAAGAAAACAAAAAAATTACAGCTGCAAAATGGGGTAATAATATGGAGAAACCAAGTCACACATACAATTATCAACATCTTACAAAGCAGATTTTAAGTGCTTACAGAAAATGAGGCATAAAGGAAAAAAGGAAACTTATTATGCTTTGGGTGGGTGGGGGGCACACCTAACAGTGCTCAGGACTTATTCCTGGCTCTCAGGGAGGGATTACTCCTGGCGGGCTTACAGAATCTTATGGAATATTGGAGATAAAACCTGGGTTTGCCATATGAAAGACAATAGTACCAGGTGTACTATTGCTCTGCCCCTTATTGCAGTACTCCTAAGAAATAACATTTTTTAAAAAGTGTCATGAAGAAATGGAAGAAATTATTCTTTTACTTTATGTTTAGTCGCTACAATGCAAATTCTCATAGTTGGAGCCTACAAAATTCAAAGAAATTTCCATTCCTACCTCCCCGCTTCAGTGGCATTGACTAAACGCCTTTGTCCTGATTCTTTAGGACAATTTGGCTGCACCCTGCAGTGTGACCTCTAAGGGCAGACACTGTCATAACTACATCCCCAATACCTTGCACGGAACAGGTACCCGGAGAAGTACATGTGAGAAAAAATAGTGACAACTGAGATCAGACTACCTACCCCTTGCTATCAGAATCTTTATTGTTTGGTGCCACACTCTGCAAGTGGTCCTGGCTTTGCACTCAGGGATCACTCCAGGCAGGAACAGGGATTAAACCTGGCCTAGACATGTGCAAAGCAAGCACCTTACCCATTTTACTATTTCTATGCCCCTTGTCACCAGAATCTTTGTCTCTTTCTTTCTGTGACGCAGTGGATTCATTCACACGACAAAATGTTCATCATGGAAGATACCTTCTAGGGATCTCTCCTCATCAAAAATAATTGACTGGAGGCAAGCCAAGTCAGGATTCTCCTTGGGATCAATTTCTGATGGTGCTTTCTTCATAAAGAGGGGGATCTTGTCAAATTCCTGAGGATGAAGAGAGAAGGCTACGTATAAGGTTTCTCCCAAAGTAAGATCTAATTCCCTATATAAGGGACTACCAAAATTTTCCTCCTGGTCATGATTTGCAGATCGCCATGGTTTGGCTCTAGTTCGACCAGTGGTCTGTCTGTTTCGGGTCTGTAAAATGAAAATGTAGGAGGAATCTATGGTGGTTTCCAGAAAAAGTGGGGAGAGGAGAGGCACCAGTAGATAGATGGTGGTGAAGGGAGAAAGCTCTTAACACAGATGGTGGAAGCCATAGGCCTGAGTCAAGGGCTAACAGGGCTGGAAACCAAGTCATCCAAGTGTGAGGTGGAGTAAGAAGGGGAAATTAGGTCACTGATCTTTGGGGAGACCTTTGTCCCCCCACTCAGCACAAGCAAGGCTAGGCGCCCTTCTGTTCCCCCTCTAGGCGCTGCCTCTGCACAGGCCTACAGTCGCCCTGGCTTCCCACCTCCTCCCACTTGTCCTCGCGGAAGCCGCCACGGTACGGCTGGCTCCGGAATTTTTCCAGGAACGAGTCCATGGCGTCGTCGGAGGTGGGATCCGGCTGCTTCTGCTCCATGACAGCTGCAAGGTCTCCACTAAGACCCCGGGTCCCAGCACCGCGCGGCCACTTCCGGTGAGGCGGTGCAGTCCCTTTAATGTTCCGGGCAGCCGCGGGCCCGTGCGCCTCGCGTTCCGCAGGTCTGGGCGGGGCTCAGCTGTCCTGAGGCCACGCCCCCACTCTGACTCCGCCCACTCAGTGGGGTTTTGTTCCCATCCCTGGCTAGATGCTGGCTGCATATGCAACAGATCTGACAATCTATCCTTTCACTGCTTTGTTGGGCCAATTAGCCAGCACTTGATTTCTAAACTCTTGTTCTAGTCTTTGGGACTGCAGGGAAGAGCAGAGAACTGGTAAGATTGGATCTGTCCTTAGCAGTGGGTAGCTGGAGGAATGTAAGCAAGTGGGTGATGATGGATCAATCCTAGGAACCATGAGGTCCCAGATCTCCTGAACACCAATCTCAATTGGCCAAAAAGAATATAAAAATTTTAAAAAGTCCCATCCTGTGGGCATCTCCTCCCCGAACTTCTTATTTATCCCACCTGAATGATCAGAACTGCCCATACCTGGAATGGGTGGATAGAGGATGTTGGTTGACTGGGGGAGAGAGGAGATAAGGAGAGTTAAAGAGAGAAATGAGGTATAAGCGAGTGGCAGAAGCGAGAGCAGAAGTGAGAATAGGCAGAAGCGAGCGTCAACAGCAAGATTCAGCAGAGAGATTCAGCATCAGATTCAGTATTAGCAATTGAGCATCATCAAAATAGCAGCAGCAGTAGCTTCAGCAAAGGAAGTTAGTCAGCCTGGAAGCCAGTTAGGAAGCCTAGAAAAGGCAGCTGAAAGGGAGACAGAAGCCGAGAGCAAGGAGGAGTAGAGAAGTAGCTGCTAGGAAAAGGCGTAGTATAGAGGCCATGTGAGAAGGTGTACATGGCAGTAGGGACTGTGAAATAAAGCTGGCGGACTCCTGGAACTTCATATGACTTCTTTGTGAATTTCTCTGCCCTCATCCTGAAACCTTCAGACCTGCCAGGCCATAGGGGCTGCAGGAGCCTGGCCGAGCCCAGAAAGGCCTCACCATCCCCACACCAACTCTAGGACTCTTTAATATATTAAAACACCACCATTCTTGCTCTTCTCCCCCTGGTTCTGTCCCTTTTTTTAGTTCACAGCCCACTGAGTTCACTCTTCAAGGTCATCTTCCAGTAGGCCACCAATTCTGAGACAATAGCCTCTTTTCCCAAGCTCATGGAAGCTCAGAATGGTCCAGTGTTCTTAGGACCCTCCCTCTTCAGACCATTGAATGCCTGTGGCCACTGATTGGCCTCTGTTAGGCTTTAACCACCCAACCCTGGCCCAGAATAGCACTGACACCTGATGTGTTGGGTTACAACTTTTTTTTTAAATATAACCTTTGTTATTGATTAACTTATTGATTAATTGGTTTTTGGGCCACACCCCGCGGCGCTCAGGGGTTACTCCTGGCTCTGCGCTCAGAAATCACCCCTGGCAGGCTCTGGGAAACATATGGGATGCCGGGAATTGAACCAGGGTCAGTCCTAGGCCAGTAGCAATGCAAGACAAACGCCCCACTGTTGTGCTATCTCTCCGGCCCCTGGATTATAACTCTTGAGAGTAGTGGGGCTCTGGGTGGGGGCTCTGAAAATGCCTTGGGCCTGGAAGCTAGCGCTCTGGAACATGCTGTGCTTCCATGGATTCCCTTGACTCTGCCTGGACAGGCCCACCTGTCTTTGAGCCTGTGCCAGCCAGGAAGCCAGGCTGCCTTCCCCATCACTCTCTGCAGCAGTGCTTGTAAAGGTTCTTGGCACAGGTAACAGTTATGCAAAAGCACCTCAACCCCATTCCCTGCTCTATAGACCTGGATGTGTGCCACTGTGGTTGGCCTCCAGTTCCTGAAATACCCTGTATTCCTTGGACGGAGGTGCAGGCTGGGGAATTTTACCTCACTCCTGGAACAGATGAACCTCAAATCTCTATAGATGAGCCCCACCCAGAGCAGCCAGCCACCTGCTGCATGTGTAATGAGAATTTGCATTCCTTAGCTGACCACATGCACAGCTCACCCTGCAGATCCAGTCCCCCCACTATTCCCTCCAGACTATTGGACAGGTTGCCTCCCTTTCTGTCCTCCATCCTGTTCTGAAATTCCTTCTTTCAACTCCTGCAGGCCAGGTGCCTTCCCCATTCCCCTCTGCAGCTAAGGACTCCTGTCTGATCTGACCTACAACCCCTGCCCCAACCTTACCCTTGCCTGCCTTCCTTTGGGAAAGCTGTTTTGGGGCCACACCTGGCAGTACTAAAGAATTATTCCTGGCAATGCTGGGGGACCATGTGGGATTACACATCCAAAGCTAATGCCCTACTTGATATACTATCACTCTGACCCTTTGCCTTCCATCCTGCATAGGGGCTCCAGCTTTGACCTATTCCCCCATTTCCATCCTGCCAGGGAGACTTCTCTCCATTTCTCAACTCCCCTTCAAGGCCTGAGCTCTCCAACCTTCCCCCCCTCTCACAACTCTGATGTGTTTACTTTTTTATTATTATTTCTAACTCATTTTAGTGAAGCAAGAGAATTTTTGTTGAACAAAATTTATTTAGAAAGATGAGGGGAGCAGGTAAAGGCATGCATGTTTCAGAGAGAACACAAGCTTGCAAGAGCAAGCAAGGAAGGACAAGAAAGGACAAGCTGTATTTTTAGCTCCTTAAAGTTTTTCAGATGAAGGTTGTGGGGCCATCCAAGGATGCTCAAGCACCAGGGTCATGCACAGAGGACTATGGGCAGAGTTAGGGCCAAAATGCAGTGCTGGGGATCCAATCCAGGGCCTCACACAGGCAATGTGCTCTCCTACTCAAGCCACTTCTCTGGCCCAAGTTCAAAATCTTCTGTGCAAATATGTTTGCTATAGTTTGTCACTAGGTTCAGGTCCCAGGAAGCAACCTCTTCCCACTGCCTTTAAGTACTGAGTAGTTTCCCCCAAGTTCACCAGTCCCTGAGGATGGCCATGCAGCTGTCCTCTCCCCTGGGCACCAGTCAGATGTGGCCAAACTTCCTCCCATCCTGTTCCACATCCACCATTAGGTCCAGGCATTGTTCTGAGACCAAGCCCCCCACCACCACCATCATTGTTGATGTATAGCCGTTAGACGTGGACATGCTCCTTGTATAACCCTACTGAAATGGCAGTTGAACCTGGACATGCCCCTGAACATGTCCCTTATCATGCTGGGTATAAAAGGAAAACCTTGGACAGTTGCAGGGGGAGCCCAGGATAGTGACCAGAGCAGAGCCTGGTGGTCTGCAGGGGGCCACAAGTAAAGCACCAGAGAGATGCTGCCTACTTTGTATCTATTCCTTTCTCTCTCTTTTTTTTGATTTTGTTTTTGAGGCCTCACCTGGCAGCGCTCTGGGGTTATTCCTGGCTCTACACGCAGAAACTGTTCCTGGGGGACCATATGGGATGCTGGGGATCGAACCCAGATCTGTCCTGGGTCAACAGCATGCAAGGCAAATGCCCTACTATTGTGGTACAGCTCAGGCCCCTATTCTTTTGTCTTTTTTTTCTCTTTGCTTTTTCTTTTCTTTGTTTTCTTTCTTTCCTTTTTCTTTTTTCTTTCTTCCTTTCTTCCCTTCCTTCCTTCCTTCTTCCTTCCTTTCTTTCTTTCTTCCTCTTCCTTCCTTCCTTTCTTTCTTTCTTCCTCTTCCTTCCTTCCTTTCTTTCTTCCTCTTCCTTCCTTTCTTTCTTTCTTCCTCTTCCTTCCTTCCCTCCCTTTCCTCCCTTCCCTCCCCTCCCTTCCCTCCCTTCCCTCCTTCCCTCCCTTCCCTCCCTCCTTCCATCCCTTCCTCCCTTCCTCCCTTCCTTTTCCTTCTTTCTTTCTTTTTCTTTCTTTCAGGGTGGCCCACACCCAGCGGTGCTCAGGGGTTACTCCTGGCTCTGCGCTCAGAATTCGCTCCTGGCAGCCAAGGGGGATCTATGGGATGTCAGGAATCAAACCTGCATCCATCCTGGGTCAGCCACATACATGGCAAATGCTCTACCACTGTGCTACCACTCTGGTTCCTCTCTTTCTTGTACCAGGGCCTCCCCTGGCCACCTCTGGCCGGTGAATTTTCATCTATCTCTCCCTCTCTCTCTCAGAAACCCCTGGGCAGTGGTAGCCCCAGACAACAGGAGGAATAAAAAGTATATTTGGTTTCTACTTCTCTCTTCTCTGGCAACTGGATCCCATGGGCTCCTACAAACCTTGTAGCACTGGGCCCTGGCATCCTTGGGCCTCTGCAGTGTGCAACTCTGCAGTCCCATAACATATACCCAGTACCCACAGATGGAATTGCTGGGTGGATCAAAATGGCCCCAGAGCAGCCACCCCATCAATTCTCACTCCTTTATTGCCTCACAAGGAGGAAACTTCCTATTTTTTTCCTTGGGTGCAGGGGGGGGCTTCCAAGCAGGGCTTAGGGGGCCCCAGAAGCCCATCCAATAATTCCCAACTAACCTGGCCCAGTGTCTCAAAGTTGGCTGGGGGTGGGGGTACTGCCTAGGTCCTGTGGCACAGGGAATACTGGGCCACCCCAGTGGTGCTCTCCTACTGGTACTACGGACCACACTAGAATCATCTGCATATACCGGTGCACCTAAGCTTCTGTGTTCTCTCTGGCCAGAGTTGCCTTTTGAAGCAGACATCTGCTTTCACCTTTCAGCTAGATACCCCTGGGCGCCTCTGCCTGGCCCTAAGGTCACCCTTAGGGAAGAGTCTCCAGAGCAACTGAGGAGCCCCTTCTACCCCATTCTAGGTGTCCAGTGTACCTTTTCTGGGCCTCAAAGTCCCACATTCCCTTTCTTCTCTGTCCTCCAGGCTGGTGGCATCTTGTTGACTGGTTGGACTTGCACAGCAGTGCTCAGGGCACACTGCTGGAGACACTGGGCTAGCCAGCCAGCCAGTTCAGCATGTGGGCCTGGCCGTGTGTCCAGCAGTGACAGGTGCCGGGGATCAAGCTCCGAGGCCCTGCTCATGTCAGGCATGTGTCTTGACACATCTGAGCTACTTCCCCACCCCCTGTTGTTATCTTTGTCTTTATTTATTGGGGGGGGTTGAGGTCACATTGAGCAGCATTTGGGAGTTGCTCCAATGAGACTCAGGGAACTGCGTGTTGCTCTGATGGACCCTGAGCCTTGCTGCACACCGAGTCTGTTGTGTTCTGTTGGTATCTCGATGTCAGTGGTACTACCTCAGACAAAAGCACCTCAACATTTGTCCTGATAGTTTCAGTGGCTCATTCTTTGCTGTAGGGACTGCCATCCTTGGAAGATGTTTACAGCATCTCTGGCCTCACCCACCAATGCAGCAGAACCAGCCAAGTAGTAATAACTGGGGGTCAGAATCCACCCCACTCCCAAACCCCAAATCCCAAACACCAGTTAGGAACCACAGCAGCAGCCTATAGAAACTCCAGGCCTGGTATTGAACAGATCCCCAAGACCTGTGGGTGGGACTCGAGACCAAGATTCTGGGGTCTGCACAAGGCCACCAGGTCTCCTTTAGGATATAGGTGCTGAGATATTCTGTGGTAGTGTGACTTGGGGCAAACTCTGGGTTCTCTCTGAGACTCAACTTTCCCATAGACCCAACATGAATGATACGGCCCATGCGAGCACACAATGCGGAACCTGCACTCTTCAAGGGGCAGGGGGTCTGAGCCCTTCGACAAGGACACTCTGGGCCAGCAGGAAGCCACGTGGCATTTATAGTGAGCAGGTTGAAAATGGGGGACCTCACTGCTTCAAGGCCATCTTCCAGGACCCCAGCACCTGCCAGATCCAGGAGCGCCGTTGATGGGAAGTGGGAAGATTCTCTGAGCTAGAGCTCCAGCAGTGCGTGCTGGCCGTTTCACTCACCCATGTGTCCCCCTGTGGCAACAACCACGAGTTGTAACAGACGCTGGTCAGGATGTGTTCCTGCGCTTGGGCTGCACAGATGCACACAGATGCTTCCGGGTCATGTCTCAGGTTTTCCAGTGCTGGGTCATGGCAGGGGAGAAGCAGCTTGTGAAGATGGGCCCCACTTCATCATTCTCACTTTATGGTTTGATTGTCAAGGCCTGCCTGCTCCAGGAAACCTTCTTGGTTTCTGTTTTGTTTGGAACTACACCCAGTAATGCTCAGGAGTCACTCCTGGCTCTGTACTCAAGAATAACTCCTGGCAGGGGCCAGAGCAATAGTGAAGCAGTAGGGTGTTTGCCTTGCACACTGCTGACCCAGGATGGACCTGGGTTCGATCTCCGGAGTCCTATATGGTCCCCTAAGCCAGGAGCAATTTCTGAGTGCATAGCCAAGAGTAACCTGAGTGTCATCAGGTGTGTGCCCAAAACAAATAAATAAATAAAATGTAATTTTTTTTTTTTGGTTTTTGGGTCACAACCGGCAGCGTTCAGGGGTTACTCCTGGCTTCATGCTCAGAAATTGCTCCTGGCAGGCTCAGGGGACCATATGGGATGCCGGGATTTGAACTGATGACCTTCTGTATGAAAGGCAAACATCTTACCTCCATGCTATCTCTCCGGCCCCAATTATTTAATAACATAAAATAAAATAAAATAAAAAGAATACCTCTTGGCCATGCTTGGGGGACTGTATGGGGCACCAAAGATCAAAGCTGGGGCAGCTATATGCAAGGCAAGTGCCCTACTCACTGTACTATCACTCTGATATCCAGTTTTTTATTTTCTGTTTGTTTGGGGACCAGATCTACTGGTGATCAGGGCTTAATCCTGACTTTAGCAGGATTCCTAATAGGAACCTGGGGCCATATGGGGTGCCAGGGATGGAATCCGGGTTGCCTGTATGTAAGGTAAGCATCCTACATGCTATACTATCTCTCCAGCCCCACTAGCGAGCCTTGTTAGATTGTCCCAGCCTATCTCCATGCTTCCGTCAGGTGCCCCAGTCACAAAATTTATCCACTTCCCACCTGCCACCTCCCACCAATAGTGTCTGAACTACTTGTTCAGAACTCAGTGTCTTTTTCAGCAGGGACTCACCAGTCTTCACTTCTTTCAGACAATCCTCCGTCATGATGTTGTTCATGCAGGGGACCAGGGACCCTGGAGCATGATTCCGCAGTGAGCATGTCTCCTTGCCAGCCCCCGGCCTCCTCAGGGAAGCCCTGTCAGCCAGCCTCACACACGAGGATTCGAAAGCAACAAGGCAGCTTCTGGCAGAAGTAAGAGTCCAGCGGCAGCAACGGTGCTGGACGACTGGGCAGGGCTGCCGCGGACTCATTCTGCCAGGGAGGCTATGAGTGTCCCTCCCCTACCTAGGCCCATGTCCTGATAGGAGACCTGGCTGAGTACTAGTCCTGTAGCATGAGGCAGCGATTGCAGGAAGGGCCCTGGGCACTGCAGGTAACTTGCTGGCAGAGGCCCCTAAGGCCAGCTGTGACTCAGCCCACAGCCACTTTGCTCCACGTACCTGTTCCCTGACTGCCTGCCCTGCTGTCTGGGCCTACTGCTCTGGAATGGGCTTCCTTCTCCCTCTCACCATCCCTCACCTTACTGGCATACTCCATGCTCACCTGGAGCACAACCTTGCACGCACACCTGGGTGCAGTCATAGCCTCGGCCTCTCTGACTAGAAACAGTCTCCACAGCTGAGGGGTGCAGTGGACTGAGCCATCACAGGTGAACACAGACTCTCGTCCTTACCCTGACAATGCATTTCCCAGGACAGAAGAAGCAGGTACTGCCCTATGTGGCTCAGCTCTTCCCAGGGATTCTGCCCTATCCCATGCCACTGGTGCCTCAGAGTTCCAAGAACTGTGCATGTTTCTGACAGCATAGACTACATTATCTGGGACTCCTGACCTGTGACCACACACAATTGATGGAGAGACTGCAGGAGAGTAGGGCTCTTGGGCTCTTTCAGATACACAGATAGAGGGTACCATTACCTCTTGTGGGGGATCTCACCAGAGGTATCACCCCCAGGGATTTCTAGTGGACATGGGGGCCCTGGGCAGGCAAGTTGTTGCTGTTTTGTCCTACCTGCCTGGCACAGCCCTGGAGCCAAGAAGACTGAGGGTAGATGGTTGTTTTAAAACACTAACATTTCACAGATGGTGGGTTTGGGTAAATATTTAGCCAACTTCACCTCCAGGAAACAAGGTCAGTTTGCAAGCCAACTGCCTCTAAGAAAGGCCCCACATCTGAAGGGATCCCCCCAGCACCTTTGGGGCTGCCTGCCTATCACCCAACCCCCACAGACCTCCTGAATATTGAATTTTAGTTGGAGATGGGTGAATGCCCAGCCTGTGGGCCATGGAAGATCATGAGGTCACAAGGCCTGGCCCTGCTCTCGCTGGTGGCCTGTGAACAAATGATGTTATAAATATCCAGGCAGTTATGGGGAGGAAACAGGTCTCCCTCCAGATCCAGACAGGAAAGATCCACCTGTGGTGGCTGAGAGCACAGTGGTGAGTGGTGACGGGTGTAGGGATGAAACTGAGCAGATGGTGCATGGACAAGTCTGAAAGCAAGTTACACTCTGAAATGATGTGTGTGTGTGTGTGTGTGTGTGTGTGTGTGTGTGTGTAAAAGGTGCTTCTGCTCCAAGCCTTTTAGTAGCAAGGGCATCTAGTTTTGGGGATGGGTGTAGGGGTATGTGAGGGAGCCCTGGTCTCCTTGGCAATGGGTGGGACTAAGGGAACAGTGGGATGGAACTACCACAGGCTTGCAAGTTGCCAAAAGGAGACACACTGCCTTTGAGGTATCCAGGATGTAGGAATCGGGTAACTTTTCTCCAAGAAGGCAGAAGTAAGACTATGGAAAACAGTGGGATCACCTGTATGTGCCAGACATGACATTATATAAAGTATCTGCTTTCAGTTCATGAACAGGAGCCCCTCATCTTACAGAAGAGGAAGCTACAGCTCTTAGCAAGGCCAGGACTCAGTTAAGGTTACACAAAAGGGCCTGGAGGACCGAGTTCCCACTTCCTGCCCTGCCTAGTGCTGTATGCTATCCCAACTCTCTAACAGAGACCCCTCTGTGGGCCTGGCTCCAGGTAGTCCCCTGGGGTTCCAGGCTATTCTGAGACAACTGTGGAGTGTGGGATTTGACAAGTGGTCTCCCATAATACCCCAAAGCATCCAGTGGCCTTGTCCTATTCTGGATGACAAATGGAAGGCTGGCACCTCTGCAGATGTAGAAGGGCAGGTGCCTACCTAGAAATACAGCTGAAGACTTGCGGAGGGAGGCCCGAGGGTTCTTGGCAAACTCCAGGCTCTGGCTGAGGAAGGTGAAGGCGCTGTCTCGGTGGTTTTTCACCTGGGATGGAAAGAGCCCTTGTGATGAAAGCCTCATGCTCCAAGACTAGGACAATGGAAAGACACAGGTCTGGAAGCAAAAGCCAACACAGGAAATAATCCACACACAATGAAAGGGGTGAAATGGGTTCAGGAATTCCAACATGCAAGCCTTTAACTCCTAAGAAGCGAATAGCTTAGTGGAAGAAAGCCAGAAATGCAAGAGAACATTTTCCTGAGACCAGAATTGAGGGGTGGTGCTTTGCACGTGGCTGACCCAAGATAGACCCGGGTTCAAATCCCGGCATCCCATATGATCCCTGAGCCTGCCAGGAGCGATTTCTGAGCATAGAGCCAGGAGTAACCCCTGAGCACTGCCCGGTATGACCCAAAAACAAACAAACAAACAAAGAGTAGCTCCTGAGTATCACTGAGTATGAACAACCCCCCCCCCCAATGCTCTCCAAAGTCAAGCAGAGTTATGCATTTAAAAGTAAAAGCCAGCTTTTATTATTATTTGGGCAATGGTAAAGCAGAATGGGAGGCAAACTAGGGGTATTCAGAATGGAGTTGATCAAGAAGAAATAGGGCAGTGTTCTATGGAGATGGTGAAGAAGACATCTGATGTGATCTCTGCCACTGACCAAGCTTGCACATGAGTGAAATCCCAGAGCCTACGAAGCCTTCCAGTTCCTGCCCTGTCTCTGCTTCCTCAAAGAGTTTCTCCTATAGGGAGACTAGAGTGTGGTCTAGTCTCTAGGACTAGGACTAGAAACTGTGAACTGATTCTCTGTTCATCTGATAATGGAATCCTCCAGGAAGTATTTCTCAGAACATCTCTGTATGTGACTGAGCCATGATGCTTTTGTACAGTGGAATGAAATGCAGACATGGGTTAAGGCTGAGAAACCTATAGATAAATAGGCCCAGCCAAGGGACATCCTTGACTTAAATGAAGGGCAGTAACAGTGGGGATGAAAGGGAAAAGAAGATTCTGAAGTATTTAAGACATTTAAGAAGGAACAAAAGGGGGCCAGGAAGGTGGCACTAGAGGTAAGGTGTCTGCCTTGCAAGCACTAGTGTAGGACAGACCAAGGTTCCATCCCCCAGCGTCCCATATGGTCCCCCCAAGCCAGGGGCAATTTCTGAGCGCATAGCCAGGAGTAACCCCTGATCGTCAAACAGATGTGGCCCAAAAACAAAAACAAAAACAAAAACAAAAAAAAAAGAAGGAACAAAAGGGGCTGGAGCAATAGCACAGAGGTAGGGTGTTTGCCTTGCATGCAGCTGATCGGGACAAATGATGGTTCGAATCCCAGCATTCCCAAAACCAAGAGCGATTTCTGAGTGCATAGCCAAGAGTAACCCTGAGGATCACCAGGTATGGCCCACTCCCCCAAAAAAAGAAGGAACAAAAATGGAAGGTGAGGTGCAGGGAAGAGTATAGAGGTAAACACTCCTGCCTTGCATACAGCTGAGCATGGATCAATCCCAGGCACTACAGAGGATCCTTAAGCACCACCAAGGGTCACTCTTGAGCACAGAGGTAGGAATAGCTCCCTTTCACCACCAGGTATGGCCCAAACCTATCCTCCTCACCCCCTCCCAAATTGTGGCACATGAGCAAGAGGAAGGATCTAGGAGGATTCTACATTTGAGCAAGGTGATCAGAGCAGAACCAAAGGCCACAGACAACACTGCGGAAGAGGTAGGCAGAGTCTGAAGAGCATCAAACATCACTGCAGCAGCATCCAAGAGCAAGGGAGTGGGTCTTCCCTGCAAAGGAGGAAACATCGAGGAAAGCACTGAGCTTGTTGTGAAGCACTCATCCCCCTGGGAGCACTCACAAGGTAGTTGCACACTTTGGTCACCGCCTGCTTCTGGCTGCCCCAGGGTTTCCGGCTATAAGCTCCTTTGGGGAGTTCCCAAGTCATGAAGCAAGAGCATCGGAAGAGGGTCTTCACACACTTCTGGGGATCAACAGGAAGAGAATATATATATCAAAGCTGTGGGATTCTGGGACAGCCGGGAAGTGCCCACCCTCCAAAAGTAAAGAATGAGTGCACCAGACAAAATTGGGGCCCATCAGTTCTGAGCACATGAGCACAGCAGGCCAGATGGAGAAGGGATCATGACAGGAGTGGGGCCTGTGGTAATAGGCCCTAACTGCTTGCCAGACAGAAGTCCAGATGGGCTTCCATAAGGAAGGTGCTCCCAGAGTATGTGCCAGTGCTCAGCCGGCTCATGTGCCCACTTTGCCAATGTTCTTCTGATCCACTTGGCCCACCTGGCATGCACTCACCTGGCTCCCCTCGCCCATGTCACCTGGTCTACCTGTCTCAAGCTCACCTGGCCCACCTGACCCGCCCTCACCTGGCCTACCTTGACTGCTCTCACCTGGACCACCTTGACTGCTCTCACCTGGCACACCTGCCCCCCACTCACCTGGCCCACCTTGGCATTGCCCTCTTGCATGACGAGCATCAGAGGCACCAGCGTGCTGATGAGTTGCTCCTCAGTGGCCAATGTGGGAGGGAAGCGCAGCTGCTGGACCACCTTGCCATAGAGGTTGATACACGAGCACCGCACGGCCTCCCGGGACTGGGGCAGACCCGAGGCTCAGGCGTGCCCGCCCTGCCCGGGGCCCTGCATGGGGCCACCAGACTTTCACAGTCTCCAACCACTCACGCTGCCCGGCCCTCAAGAAAAGTACCACATTCGACCTTACGGGGGCCCCTCACAGCTCTGCCCACTGCTCCAAACCAAGACCCCATCTGCTAAGAGGGGCCCTAGTGTTGGGTAGAAAATGTCCCTCTGCTGGGACAATAAAACAAGTGTTTCCCCTCTAGGTAGTCCCATGACATGAAGTGCCCATCCTGGGGATTTGGACAGCTTCTTCTGCTACCAGAGGAACTTTCTCTAAGAAAAGCAACTATAGAGAGGAGCATCCTGTCCTGGGTTGACTCACTGCTCTGACCTGAGAAGCCCTGGGAGCCAGTGCACCCCCTCTCCCAGCAGAGGCAGCCCCAGGCTCCTTACATCAGTGAAGTGCGGCAGGAGCGCCTGCAGCATCTCAACATATACTGAGGTGTCTACCAGCTTCCGGTTCTGCCCCTTGAAGATGCACTTGAGGTTGTGGATGGCCTCTGCCACCAGCTCCCCATCCAGGTTCTTCAGGTCCTTCACCATGGAGGGCAGGAGAGCTTGCACCTTGGCAGTCTGGAGGGGGGAGAAGAAGTGTAGGGGATGGGGGCACCTCCGGGAGAACCATCCTGAGGAATGACCTCTCATCAAGGCAATGAGTGATGTCATCAAAGCCGGGTGAGGCCAGGGCCCCCTTCAGGTTTTGCTATCTGCTATCCTAGTTAGAGAAGAGCCTGTGAACTTGACCGCTTCCTCTGCAGGGTTAAGGGACCCTTCTGGTATTTCCTAGTCAACCATGCCAGTAATCCAGTATGAGGGCACAAAGAGTCCAGGCTGTGTGGAGCCTGCAGTGCCAGGGATCTTGGGCCACCCTGTGATCTCTTGTGCTTGGCCAGAGTAGCCCTTATTGTGCCCTGTACCCTGGACCTAAGCAGTGCCACACTGGCAGGCCAGAGCACTAACCCATCAACCTGCATAGCCTAGCTGAGGATCCTGAGAGTAGTCTTGGGGCCCCCTGAACACTGCCTGTGGGTGTCTCCAACCCCCTCAAAGAAACCAGTATTGAAAACTCTGCTTTAGAAAGTATGGAGGGGGGGCGGAGAGATAGCATGAAGGTAAGGCATTTGCCTTGCAAGCAGAAGTACAGTGGTTCAAATCCCGGCATCCCATATGGTCCCCTGAGCCTGCCAGGAGTGATTTCTGAGCGTGGAGCCAGGAGTGACCCCTGAGCACTGCCGGATGTGACCCAAAAACCCATATGGTCGCTCGAGCCTGCCAGGAGCAATTTCTGAGCGTGGAGTCAGGAGTAACCCCTGAGCACTGCCGGGTGTGACCCAAAAACAAAAACAAAAAAACAAATAGAAAGTATCGATAAGGGGCCAGAGCAATCGCACAGCAGGTAGGGCTTTTGCCTTGTGTGCTGCAGACCAGGATTTGATCCCCGGCAGTTCATGTCCCCAGGCATCTCTGAGCCTGCCAGGAGTGATTTCTGGGTGCAGAGTCAGAAGTGATACTGAGCACCACCCAGTGTGCCCCCCCAAAAAAAATCTATAGGGAATTATTCAGGAATATTATTTTTAGCTCAGGGCTCTAATTCAGTCCCTAGAGGTCATATGAGAGGTCAGTGATGCTCAGCCTTCCCTGCTCAGCCATCCCTGCTCTGCTCACCTTTTCAGTCCTGCGTGCCAGAATGACCAGGCCACGGATGGACAGCAGCTTCATGACAGGGTCTCGGTGGCTCAGGCCTTCCACCATTCGCCCCAGGGAATACTCATCAGGGATCCGCCGCACTTGTTCCATCTGGAGGAGCTGAGCAGGGGATGGTAGTGAGGGCCCCTCTGCCTGCCACCATGGACTTCCCCATGACAGAACTCATGCTGTGACAAGCCTGAAAGGGCACATGCACCACAGCTATTGGCCAGCTCTGGACATTGTGAGCCACATCCTAAATTGGATTGAGGCGGGGTAGCCTCCCCAGCAGTACTCTGCAGGGCTAGAGAACTCTTCCAGTTTCCTGGCCAACCAGGCCAGCAGTACAACATGAGAACCCAGGAGTCTATGCTGTGTGGGGTCTGCAGTGCTGAAGATCAGGGGCCTCCAGGACTCCACCCAGTTTAGGAGCCATACTACACCTGGGATTGATCCAGTGCTGGCTACATGCAAGGTGTATCCAAACCGCTGTGCTATCTCTGTGGTCTTTCTTCCCTCCCTGCCTCCCTTCATTTCTTTATTTTGGTTTTTGGGCCACACCCTGCAGCACTCAGACATTATCGTTGGTTTTTGTGCTCAGAAATCACTCCTAACAGGCTCAGGGGACCATAGATGCCATGGATTGAACCCAGGTCATATGCAAGGCAAAAATACCCCACCTGCTGTGTTCAGAAGACCATTTGAGACGCCAAGAATTGGACCCAAGATGGCCACATTGCAAGGTAAATGCCCTACCTGCTATATTCTCTCTCTCTCTCTCTCTCTCTCTCTCTCTCTCACTCTCTCTCTCTCTCTCTCTCTCCTCTCTCTCTCTCTTCTCTCTCTCCTCTCTCCCATCTCTCTCTCCTCTCTCTCTCCTCTCTCTTCCCTCTCTCTCTCTCCTCTCTCTCTCTCTCCCTCTCTTCTCCCTCTCTCTCTCCTCTCTTCTCTCTTCCTCTCTCTCTCCCTCTCTCTCTCCTCTCTCTCCTCTCTCTCTCTCTCTCCTCTCTCTCTCCTCTCTCTCTTCTCCTCTCTCTCCTCTCCCCTCCTTCTCTCTCTCTCCTCCCTCTCTCTCCTCTCTCCTCTCTCTCTCTCTTCCTCTCTCCTCTCTCTCTCCCTCTCTTCCTCTCTCTCCTCTCTCTCTCCCTCTCTCTCTTCCCCCTCTCTCTCCCCTCTCTCTCTACCCCCTCTCTCTCCCCTTTCTCTCTTCCCCCTCTCTCTCCCCTTTCTCTCTCCCCTCTCTCTCCCCTTTCTCTCTCCCTTCTCTCTTCCCCCTCTCTCTCCCCTTTCTCTCTCCCCCCTCTCTCCCCTTTCTCTCTCCTCTCTCTCTCCCCTTCTCTCTTCTCCTCTCTCCTCTCTCTCCCCCCTCTCTCCCCTTTCTCTCTCCTCTCTCTCTCCCCTCTCTCTCCTCTCTCCCCTCTCCCCTCTCTCTCCCCTCTCTCTCCCTCTCTCTCTCCCCTCTCTCTCCCCTCTCTCTCTCCCTCTCTCTCTCCCTCTCTCTCTCCCCCCTCCTCTCTCTCTCTCTCTCTGACCCAAGTAACAATTTTTGAGCAGTGGCATTAAAAATGTGGAAGGAGGTAGTAAGAAGATAACTCAGGAGTTGGAGTGTAAAAGACCCCAAATCTGATCCCTAAACCTCATGAATCCCTGAGCACTACTGGGTATGGCCCTCATGCCTTGGCACTACCAGGCCTGAGCAGCACCTCATCGCTGAACCTGAGAAGCAAATGACCCAGGCCAAGGAGTAGAGTATCACAAGAAGTGACCCCTCAGGTTCTGAAATCCACCATCACCATCACCCCACCTGCCAAAAATGGAGTAAAAGATGAAATGAAATGATATGTCTTTGCCTAAACCATTATATCCTGAATACTATCATTTCAACCTGCCACCCATATAAAACTCACGGGAATATTTTCATTTCCTGATAATGCCTAGATGCATTATCTGGTGTGAGCCTGTTCACCCAGTTCAGTTCCCCAGCCAGTGCCAAGTGCTCCTAAGTGAGGGGTGAGCAGAGCGAGCACCACAGAATAGCCCTCTTGATTCTGCCTGCCCACCCTGGGTGCCCTCCTGTCTACTCCCCAGCAAGACCCCCACTCTCAGGACTTGGCTCCAGTACACTCAGCCTCTGGCTCGGAACATTTGCAGAAATCCCCACTGACCTCTATTGGCAAGCCAACCCTAAGCCCTCTCAGTCTCCACCACCTTTCCTGGACCCCCACTTGTTTCTGGGCCATTCACACCATGCCTTTCCTTTTGCCCCTCTCTTTCTAGCTTCCAACTCTACTTTCTGTCTTTGCTGAGGGTCAAAGGCTCTTCTGCTCACCCCAAGCCAGCATGGTGCCCCTCTGCCAGGATGCCTACCTTCCTTTCAGCCCTGCTCCCCTGGATGGCTCCATCTAAAACTCAGCCCCCCCCCCAGTATATGCATATGACCTTCCCCCAGGCCTCACCAAAACTAGCTGACCCCCTTGTGTGTCTCTGAGATCCCCAATGTGGGCACCCTAAGGATCCTATCTGCAATGTGTGTGTCAAATCCTCAGGGGCTCCCTGAAGATAAATGGGGCCCCTTTCTCTTTAGGTCCCAGTTACCCACATGATCTCTATAAGGCGATATGTGGAGGGCGAGGATGATATCCCTGTGCTTGACATTTGGCTCAATTCCTTCCCCCAGAATGGCAGGGCAAGAAACTGAGTTCCACCCACCCCTGCCCCCCACATGGGGTACCTTTCTCTCCCCTTCCTCACCCTCCACAGCCTCCCCTCCACCTCCCTAGTGGTCCCCATAAGCACTTCTCCCCCATACTCCCTCTGTATCCTCACTGAGTATCATGAGATAAGGGGGGTAGGGGAGGGCTAGCCAGTGACAGAGGGAATAGCAAAGGTCTCCCCCTCCCCCCAATTCATCCACACTCTTAGCCCACTCTGCACTGGAAATGGTAACGGTACTAGTCAGGGACAGCTCGGAGAGCATTTCCCGGGCCCGGGCACCATCCCTACTCCTTCCTATAAACTCAAGAATCCTCTCCCAAACCTTGAGGGCCCCAAATTATAGCTGAGGAAGGGCATGGACAGTCTTGGTGACTTGCCTGGAGGCAAGCAAGAATGCTCCAAACAATTACAGTCCAGGATGCTGAAAGGGCCATGGAACCGAGCAGTATGCCACAGTGAGGAGACAGAACCAGCTGAGTGCTGGAGGATCCTGGGTGAAGGGATGAGAGTGAAAAGATAGAGAAGGGAGGAGAAGAGCGAGAGAGAGTGGTGGAGGGAGGAGAAAGACAGATAGAAGGATGGAAGAAAGGCCGGTGCAGTGGCACAAGCGGTAGGGCGTTTGCCTTTCACATGCTGACCTAGGACAGACTACGGTTTGATCCCCCAGCATCCCATATGGTCCCCCAAGCCAGGAGCAATTTCTGAGCACAGAGTCAGGAGTAAACCCTGAGCGTCACCAGGTGTGGCCCAAAAAGAAAAAAAATTGGTGGAGGAGAAGGAAAAAGAAAGGGTACTGAGGGCTCTCCATCTCCAAGAACAAGCTCAGGCAGATGACCAGCGGCTAAGCAAGGCCTATGCTGGGGAGTGGGGAGCCCCCGACCCTGCATCCCAGGTACCTCTACAAAGAAGGCCGTGGCCGTGATCTTGTGCTTTTCATCACCTCGTTCCAGAAGAGGAATGAGTAGGTAGAGGATGCGACACAGCTCTTGGCAGGAATAGTACACCATGGCCCTGCAGGTAGGGAACAGTCCATTCAGGGTCCCTCAGGAAAAGTGTACTATGGCCCTGTGGGGGGTGGGGGATATAGTCCCCTTGGATCTCCAGCCCTGCAGTGCTTTCAGTGTGTGTGTGTGTGTGTGTGTGTGTGTGTGTGTGTGTGTGTGTGTGTGTGTGTGTGTGTGTGTGTGGGGGGTGGCATCTTTCCGGCAATAAAACTGCAAACTGGGCAGGCAGCGCCATGGACTTCCATGTGCCTCTGTCTCACCTGGACAGGCCACAGCAGCTGCCTGGCTGAACTGCTCATTTTACAAATGGAGATACTGATGCTTGGTATGAGAAAGCGCTGGCTTAGAAACCCAGAGTCCACTGATGTGTGGTGAGTGCCAGCAGGAGCTGTGGATCCGCAATCCTGTCTCTGGGCCCCCCCTTTCCCCTTCCTACTAGCGGCAGGTATTATCCCCATTTCTCAGAGGACATAGCAAGAGGCTCCAAACCTGCCTGGCTCAGAGCTGTAAGGGGGCAGAACTGGGCACCTACTCTCCCATTTGAATATTTTGTTTGTTTGTTTGTTTCTTTGTTTGTTTTATGGGCAGCATACTCAGCAATGCTCAGGGGTTACTCTGTGCTGAGGGATCACTGCTTGGGAATTTAGGGGACTCATATAAAGTGCTGAAAATCGAACTCAGATCAGCTATGTGCAAGGCAAGTGCCATCCCTACCCACTGCACTATATTCCAAGGCCTCCCATTGGCTTTTCTACCTGTCCATCTCATGCTTGAGATGATGCAGGCAGCAGAGGGTCATGCCCCAAAATAGATACTAACACTCATCCACCTGTCTAAAACAACTCTGTCCTTCCCAGACTACCCCAGGTGGCTCCTACCTTACCTGGCCAGCAGGGACACTCCCCGGTGGTGATTCTCCGCCTGTCCCATGAGCTCCCAGCCACCCTGATCCTCCAGAAATGTGGCCTCATATGAGCAGCCCATCTTCAACAGCAGCGTTTTCACCACCTTGACCACCCAGCTGCCAAGACAAGAGGGTGGAGATGGCACAGCAGCCAGTCCCCTCTGAATGCTCGTCCAACAGCCCCACCTCCCCACCATGCACTCTCCGTTAACCAAACTCCACTGCATCCAGCTCAGAAACAGAGAGAGGTGTCCATATCCAGTGCACTCCCAAAGAATTTTTACAAAATCCACTTTGAGGGGCCAGAGAGCTAATACAGTGGGTAGCAGCACACTTGCCTTGCATGCAGTTAACCCAGGTTCAATCCCCCATATTCCATACAGTCCCCTGAGATTCCTAGGAGTGACTCCTGAGCATAGAGCAAAGAGTAATCCCTGAGCATCATCAGGTTTGACAACCCCCCCCCAAAAAAACACCCATGTCCCTAGTATCTGTTCTATATATATATGCCTGTGGTATAAATGTACAGATATATGAATACCATCAAGATGCAAATGTGAGGGGCCGGGCGGTGGCGCTGGAGGTAAGGTGCCTGCCTTGCCTGCGCTAGCCTAGGACGGACCGCGGTTCGATCCCCCGGCGTCCCATATGGTCCCCCCAAGAAGCCAGGAGCAACTTCTGAGCGCATAGCCAGGAGTAACCCCTGAGCATCACAGGGTGTGGCCCAAAAACAAAACAAAAAAAAAGATGCAAATGTGAGGGCCAGAGTGATAGCACAACTGTAAGGCATTTGCCTTGCATGTGGCAGACCTGAGTTCAATTCCTGGCATCCCATATGGTCCCCTGAGCCTGCCAGGAGCGATTTCTGAGGCACAGAGCCAGGAGTAACCCCTGAGCGCTGTTGGATATGGCCCCAAAACAAACAAAAAGATGTATATGTGTATATATCAAAACTTTCATGAAAAAAATGATTAAAATAATTTAGAGCCTAGAGCAATAGCACAGTGGTAGGGCATTTGCCTTGCATACAACCAACCTGGAATGAACCCTGGCTCAATTCCCGGCATCCCATATGGTCCCCTGAGCCTCCCAGGAGCGATTTCTGAGCACATAAACAGGAGTAACCCCTGAGCGCTGCCTAGTGTGACTCAAAACCCAAGAAAACAAAAATATTAATTTAATGAAAATACAACAAAAACTGTGTGTCATAAGGTTTATATTTTTGGAGGGTAGGTTGTTTTGGGGTTTTGGGGCCAAACATGAGGTGCTCTGAGCTATTCAAAGATCTGTGCTCAGGAGTAACCCCCTCCTAAAACTCCGGGGACCATATGCAATGCCTGAATTGAACTGGGGTTAGCTGCATTCAAGGCATTTGCCTTTACCCCTGTATCATCTCTGGTCAGAAGTTTACATTGATGTTTTGTTTTGGTTTCTGCTTTGGGGCCACCACCAGTTCTCAAGATTTACTCCTGATTCTGCACTCAGGGATAATTCCAGGTAGGGCTTAGGAGACCTTAAGTACTGCCAGGGATTGAACCACTGGTAAAATGCATGCAAGGTAAGTGCCTTTCCACTTGTACTATTTCCCCTGTACTATCTCTCCAGTTTTGAAGTTTACATTTAAACAGTTATTTACTGTGGTATTACTGGGTTTGGTCTGTTTCTACCTCACTCAGAATACGCCTTGTTACTCATTGGAGGGTATCAACTTTGAATGTAGCACTTTGGGTAGGTGTTGAGATCAGTTGGTCCCACCCTCCAGGTGTGGTCATTTTCTCTCAGATTAAATACATAGCTGGAGAGGAAGTCACCCTCTTCGTTTCCAGACCTCCTTGGGGCTGGCTGCTTTCTAGGACCTACAGGCAAACATGGGGGGACTCCTAAAAAGTCCTTTTCTGTCTCCATGTGTGTCATGTATGAATTGTTTTCCAGACTGCCATCCAATTCCAGACCTGTCTGTCTCCAGTGTTCTGGTGTTTGAACCTGAGGACTTTATTCAATAATTTACAGATGTGTAACAGTTTGCTGAAAAGACCTGAGGTTCCATAGCACGGACAAGCCCTCAGCAAGATCAAAAGTAGGTCTACAGGATTCTAGGCAAAGCCCCAAAGCCAGCAGTTTTTTGTTTTATTTTTGTTTCTTAGTCACACCCAGTGATGCTAAGGGTTACTCCTGCCTCTACACTCAAAAATTACTCCTGACGGTGCTCAGGGATATAGGATGCCAGGGACTGAATTTTGGTCTGCTGCATTGCAAGGCAAGCTCTTTACCCACTGTACTATGGCTTCAGTCACAGTCAGTGTTCTTTTTTTAATAATTATCTTTATTTAAACACTGTGATTACAAATATGATTATAGTTGTATGATTACAGTCATGTAAAGAACACCCCCCTTCACCAGTGCAACATTCCCACCACCAATTTCCCAGATCTCCCTCCTCCCCACCCACCCCCACACCTGTACTCTAGACAGGCTTTCTACTTCCCTCATTCATTCACATTGTTAAGATAGCTTTCAGTGTAGTCATCTCTCCAACTGCACTCATCCCTCTATGTGATGAGCTTCATGTCATGAACTGCACCGACCAGCCCTCATCTCTCTTGTCTCTGAGATACTGTTAAAAATGTCTTTCATTTTTCTTAAAACCCATAGATAGTGAAACCATTCTGTCTTTCTCTCTCCCTCTGACTTACTTCACTCAGCATAATAGATTCCAAGTACATCCATGTATAAGAAAATTTCATGACTTCATCTCTCCTGATGTCTGCATAGTATTCCATTGTGTATATGTACCACAGTTTCTTTACTCACTGTACTATGGCTTTAGTCACAGTCAATGTTCTTTTTTTTTTTCTTTTTTTTTTTTTTTGGTTTTTGGGCCACACCCGGCGGTGCTCAGGGGTTACTCCTGGCTGTCTGCTCAGAAATAGCTCCTGGCAGGCATGGGGGACCATATGGGACACCGGGATTCAAACCAACCACCTTTGGTCCTGGATCGGCTGCTAGCAAGGCAAACGCCGCTGTGCTATCTCTCCAGGCCCACAGTCAGTGTTCTTGATGTATACTGAACCAGGCATAGCTCCCAAGCACCACTGTATATGCCCCTCCAGACAAATCCCAAATTTTAATATCTGAATAGTAAAGCTACATAAATAGGGCCCGGAGAGCTAGCACAGCGGTGTTTGCCTTACAAACAGCCGATCCAGGACCAAAGGTGGTTGGTTCGAATCCCGGCGTCCCATATGGTCCCCCAAGCCAGGAGCGACTTCTGAGCGCATAGCCAGGAATAACCCCTGAGTATTACCGGGTGTGGCTCAAAAACCAAAAAAAAAAAAAAAAAGATTCGTAATATGTGGGGCTGGAGAGATACATGGAAGTAAGGTGTTTGCCTTGCATGCAGAAGGTCGATGGTTCGAATCCCAACATCCCATATGGTCCCCTGAGTCTTCCAGGAGTGATTTCTGAGCACAGAGCCAGGAGTAACTCCTGAGCACTGCCGGGTGTGACCCAAAAACCAAAACAACAGCAACAAAAAAACAAACAAACAAACAATAAAGATTCGTAATATGTAAAGAACACAGAGATCAGTAAGAAAATTTCTCCCAAATTCTACATAAAATAGGGGAATAAATGGGCTGCTGATAGTAAAGTGAGGGGACGCAAACATCATTTAAAGGTCAACCTCAAGCCAAAGTGACAGTACAGAAGATGGTGTGCTTGCCTTTTGCATGCAGCTGATCCAAGATCGAACTCTGCTACCCCTTATAGTTGCCTGAACCCCACCAGAGCTGATTCCTGAGTACAGAGCCAGGAGTAAGCACTAACCACTGCCAGATGTGAGCCCTGATTCTGGTCTTAAAATGAAATTCGCAGATATAAGAAACACTTATTGAAATAAAATTAAATTATTAGCAAGATATTTTAAAACATAATAAAGCTTAAAACTACATTTCAGGGGCCGGAGAGATAGCATGGAGGTAAGACGTTTGCCTTTCATGCAGGAGGTCATCGGTTCGAATCCTGGCGTCCCATATGGTCCCCCGTGCCTGCCAGGAGCAATTTCTGAACCTGGAGCCAGGAATAACCCCTGAGCATTGCTGGGTGTGACCCAAAAACCACAAAAAAAAAAAAAAAAAAAGAAAGAAAAAAAAAACCTACATTTCAGGGGCTCAAGAGAGAGTACAGTGGTAAGACATTTATTTGCCTTGCACTCGGCCAATCTGGGATGGACCTGGATTTAATTTCTGGCATCCCATCTGGTCCCCCAAGCCTGCTAGGAGTAATATCTGAGTGCAGAGCCAGGAGTAAACCCTGAGTGCCACCAGGTGTGTCCCCCACCAAAAAAAACTCCTACATTTCATTACTTTTATATTCTGCGCGGTATCTTTGAGCTTAAAGTTTACTTTTTGTGTTTGGGTATTTAATCTGGGCCTTTGCAAGCAAAACATACACTCAATTTTTGGGTATCTCTGTGTTTCCCAAATTTATCCTTTTTCAGAGATTCAAAAAATGTAGTTAAATAATAGGTGATACACACTTCTAAATTTTGGCTGTCATTTAAATGGAAGAATTATCTTTGGGGGCCGGGCGGTGGCGCTAAAGGTAAGGTGCCTGCCTTGCCTGCGCTAGCGGTTCGATCCCCCGGTGTCCCATATGGTCCCCCAAGCCAGGAGCAATTTCTGAGCACATAGCCAAGAGTAACCCCTGAGCGTTACCGGGTGTGGCCCAAAAACCAAATAAAAAAAAAAAAAAAGAATTATCTTTAACAGTGATGTAAAATATTCTAAAAACTAACCTAGATATATTACTACCTTCAAAAACTCCTTTATTATTAATATGAAAATTAATTACAAATAACCATTATCATTTAAATCAGAGGACCTTCTGATGAAAGAAAATATAAAATGTAAAAAAATGTAATAAAATGAGTGTGTTAGTAAAACAAGACACCCCAAAACTAAAAATCAATCAATCAAAAAATAAATATCAAACTCAATTATAGAGAGAAATACAAACTGAAATGAAAAATACCATTCAATCACTGCATGGAGAAATGCAATGGTTTAGATGGGAGTTGTCAGGGACATTTAAGGTCCCAGAGTAAATCAAGGAGAAGAAAAGACATTGAATGGAGGAGAAGAAACACAAATATGAAAGGATGGGGAACAGAGGCCGAGAGGTTTCAGGAGCATGGTGGTGTTAAGAAAAAACAGAACTCACTAATGAAGAAAGGTGTTCTGTTTATGACTGAAACCCAACTACAATCATGCTTGTAATCATGGTGCTTAAAGATTTTATATACATCAAAAAAAAAAAAAGAAGAAGAAAGGATAGATCTAGGGAGCCGGAGAGATAACACAGTGGTAGGGCGTTTGCCTTGCACGGGGCCAACCTGGGGCAGACCTGAGTTCAGTCCCCGGTATCCCATATGATCCCCTGAACCTGCCAGGAGTGATTTCTAAGTGCAGATCCAGGAGTAACCCTTGAGTGCCTCCGGATGCCCCACACACACACACACACAAAAAGAAAGGACAGAACTAAATATCCAAGCCAGAGTCAACAACAATAAAATCATAAGACCCAGTCATGAGACCCAAACTTTAACAGCCAAAATTAAAAATGCTAGCAGACTAGGGGGCAGGGATGAAGGCATGAGATGCACTCTGAGAACATTGGTGGAGGAAGGCTGACACTGGTGGTGGGATTGACCCTAAAACATTTTTTTGGGGGGGCCACACCCGGCGGTGCTCAGGGGTTACTCCTGGCTGTCTGCTCAGAAGTAGCTCCTGGCAGGCACGGGGGACCATATGGGACACCGGGATTCGAACCAACCACCTTAGGTCCTGGATCGGCTGCTTGCAAGGCAAACATCGCTGTGCTATCTCTCTGGGCCCGACCCTAAAACATTTTATGTCTGAAACCTAACTATAAGTCACAATGGTTTCAATAAAAAATTAAAAAAATATATACCATTCAACTTGCAAGGGATTGAACCCAGGTTGGCTATGAGCAGGGCAAATGCACTACCCACTATCCTATTACTCTGGCCCCCAGCAAAGCTAATTTCTATGGATCAGATCAATGCCCTAGATTTGGAAAAGGCAGTGTCCCTCCACTCCTCTACAGTACTGCAGGTACTTACTGGACAGGCACAAAGACAGGGGCTTGTGGGTCCTTTTCCTTCCTAGAGTCCTTGTGGGCCACCAGGCGGCTGGGCAGACTGAGGCCGATGTGGTAGTGGACCTGAATGAGCAGGGCCAGGAGCAGCTGCGGGTAGATGCGCCGTACACGGCCCATGAAGCTGTTGACAGACAGGAGTTCACAGAGGCCACTGGCTGCCTGGAGGCAAAGGGGAGGCAGGTGGGTGTCCTGACAGCAGTACCAGATGCCAAACCTGGATCTTTGCTCTGTTCCAGTTCAATCTGGTATCATCTGGATTTCTCCCCGTGGTTATGATCCCAACTCCTGTCTCTTGAGGAGAACCCCACAGATGTACAATCACAGCAGCTATGCCCCAGGCAGGATCATGCTTGAAAATCCCTTCCTGCTTCTAGTCGGGTGCCATTGGGCTGGGAGGAATCAAGCACCGAGCTTGCAGGGACACGGTCACAAGTCTCTGTGCACATGTCCAAATGTATGTTCCTGATTGTGCATACGCAGGAGGGGCTGGGATCACCTGATCTGAGGTTTCTTTGCTGGTTCCTTCAGTCCCTCGCCTCTCTCTAGGGCCTAGTCTTTCTAGGGCTTCTGTCACATGGGGGTCACTGAACCTGGCAGTCAGCCAGTGGAGGCAGTGGCCACTGAGTGGGATGGAAGTGTGGGGTTGAAATGTTTTAAAAAGGAATGGTGGAGGGGGGGTATCGAGGTGGTGCTAGAGGGAAGGTGTCTGCCTTGCAAGCGCTAGCAAAGGAAGGACCAAAGTTCGATCCCCTGGCGTCCCATATGGTCCCCCCAAGCCAGGGCCAATTTCTGAGAGCTTAGCCAGGAGTAACCCCTGAGCATCAAAACGGGTGTGGCCCCCCCAAAAAAAGAATGGTGGGTCTGGGTGGGGGCTGGGAGGTGAAACATAGACCACACATGTGTGAAGCCTCAACCCCCAGCAGCACCGGTATATTCAGCACAAGAAGTACAAAAGGGGCCCGGAGAGATAGCACAGCGGCGTTTGCCTTGCAAGCAGCCAATCCAGGACCTAAGGTGGTTGGTTCGAATCCCGGTGTCCCATATGGTCCCCCGTGCCTGCCAGGAGCTATTTCTGAGCAGACAGCCAGGAGTAACCCTTGAGCACCGCCGGGTGTGGCCCAAAAACCAAAAAAAAAAAAAAAAAAAAAAAACAACAACAACAAGAAGTACAAAAGAAACCATGGAGATGTGGGCCATCAGGATAGCAGAGAGTTAGAGAAGGACAGAAAAAGTTAGGGAAGGGCAAATAGATGGGCAGGAGTGTCCCCCCCCACTCAGGGAAAATGGTCAGGACTTGTCTAGTTGTCCAAGGAAGGGCAGGTACTGGAGAGATATGCAGACAGCCCCTACATGTGGTCTGAACATGCCTCTCCCCTGCAAACTGCATCCCGTACTCCTCACTAGTCTGCAGTCTCGATGATGGAGAAGAGGCCTCACATGGCACAAGGGTGACAGACGGGAACTACAAAGCTGAGCCTCAGAGAGGGGATATAGATGCCCAGGTCACAGCATAACCCCTTCTTGGGCTAAGGTCTGTGCGGCCTGGTTTCTCCCCACCAACTCCCCAACCCAGGCCACGGTTGGCCCTGTGCACTGAGGGACCGACCATCCAGGCTCCCAGAGAGCTAAGATGGGCTTATCCAAGGCAGTCCTGCATGAAAACAGAGGGTGGGTGCATGGAGCTCAATGCGGGGAAAAGAGGGGAAAGGAGCAAACCGTGGTCCTCACCGCCAGTGGCACGATGGAGGCGCGGCCTTTCTTGGTTACAGGCTTCTCCTTCAGGCTGTTCAGGAGCAGGTCCAGGAGCTCTCGGACATCACAGCTGGGCTTGCGCAGAATCAGCTGCCGCCACATCTCGCCTCCATTGCTGCGAGGTTGGGATGGTTAGTGGGGCCAGGGAGGTACAGCCCACCTGCATGCAGCCCTGCAGCTGGGAAGGCCCACACAGGCATGTGAGCCAGACTGGATCAGGGTAAGCAGCAACAGGACTGAACTAACCTTTCCCAGGGTCCAGGCCAAGACATTGGACACTCCTTGAACCACTACAGCAAAAGCTGACCTCCTGGGGCCAGAGTGTAACACAGGGATGGTATTTACCTTGCATGAGGCCAACCCAGGTTCAATCCTTAGTATCCCCTCTGATCTCCCAAGCCTGCCATGAGTCATTTCTGAGCTCAGAACCAGAAGTAGGGGCCGGAGAGATAGCATGGAGGTAAGGTGTTTGCCTTGCATGCAGAAGGTCAGTGGTTCAAATCCCAGCATCCCAAATGGTCCCCCAAGCCTACCAGGAGTGATTTCTGAGCATAGAGCCAGGAGTAACCCCTGAGCACTGCCAGGTGTGCCCCCCCCCCAAAAAAAAAGAAATAAAAGAATAAAGAAAGAGCTGGAGCAATAGCATGCATTTGTCTTGCATGTGGCCGACCAGGGACAAAGCCAGATTGGATCCTCGGCAGCCCATCCTGCCATGAGCAATTTCTTAGTGCAGAGCCAGGAGTAACCCTTGAGCTCCCCCAAAACCAAACAAAACCAAAGCAAAATGAAACAAACAAACAAACAGTGAAAAACTAGCAAACAGAAGTGAAAAGTTTGGCACTTTCTACTTTGAAATCACCTCTCTCAGCTTAGGTTGTGCTTCCTTTCTCTTCCTTTCTCTCTTCATTTTTTTTTTTTTTTTTTTGGTTTTTGGGGCACACCCGTTTGACGCTCAGGGGTTACTTCTGGCTATGCACTCAGAAATCGCCCCTGGCTTGGGGGGACCATATGGGACACCGGGGGATTGAACCGTGGTCCGTCCTACGCTAGTGCTTGCAAGGCAGACACCTTACCTCTAGCGCCACCTTCCCGGCCCCCTCTCTTCTTAAATTTCCAAAATAAAATCATTTTGCTTCACTAGAAGAAATAAGTAAAAAGGCATGCAGGCTGAAAGCTGATGAGATCTGTGTTTAGATCCTTGTTCATTTGCTGCTTCCTGGGTAACTGCCGATGCCTCAGTCTCCTTATCAGCAAGATGGGTGGCTGGGCCGTCTCATCTCCTCATGGGCAGAATAAGCATCTGGACCCACAGGAAGATGTGCTTGTGCTCGGTCATGACACTGAGGGACCAGCAGTGCTTAGTGATCACCCTGTGTGATTAGGAGGGACCCGCAGGGAGAGCAGAGCTTCTCTAAAGAGGAGGGACTTCCCACAGCCAGGGACCTTCTTAGACCCCCCTGCCAGGCAGGGCTGAGACCCTTGACCACTACATACCTGTCCAAGGGAAGGGGACACATGAGCAGGGCCACGACAACCTCAGTCATGAAGGAGCTGGCCAGGAGGGAAATGGGCAGCAGGGCCACGCTGCGGGCCCGGGGTTCTTGGATGTAGCTCAGTTGCATATAGATGCCGTGCATGATTTCAGGGATCTGGGAACAGAAGGGTGAGGGATGAGCCCCCATGAAGAGGAGGCAGCAATAGTAGAAGCTCAGGGTAGCATGGGGCAGGAAGCAGGGTGACAGAGGGGAGGAGGAGGAGGAGAGAAGAGGGGTACAGGGAGAGCAGTGGAGGAGAAAGACCAGCATAGGCCCAACCCTAGCAGACCCTGCCTGGCCTGAGGTCTTACCACCTCCAGCACCCGGTGGTGATACCACTCAAGCACGGAGCTGAGCGTCACCTCAGAGGCCAGCTGCATCATCTCGCCCAAGTCCTTCCCTTGGGTCTCTATGCCACCTTTCAGCCCCTCCAGGGTAGCCAGCAGCAGGTCCTTCACTTGCTGGGGCCCCAGAAAGTCTCCAATTTCCTGCAACAAAAGACAGAGACCTTAACACAGGGGCCAAGGTGGATTAGAGTCGGGATGAGCAAAAGAAGCTGGAGTCCAGTTTCCAGGTGGACACTAAGGCCCAGGCATTGGACATTGACCAAAAGTGGGGTTTGGGAGGCCCGTGTGGTCGAGAGGCTTTCCTATGGAGGAGTTGAAGGACTGGTATGTTTGCTTTGCAAAGTCAAGCCCCAAATTTCCTCCCTGGCATGGTCCCCCAACATTGGTGGGTGTGACAAAACATGAATAAAGAAGGGCACCTGAGCTGGGTGGAGATGGAGAAAAAACAGTCCTGGGAAAGACCCAGTGTCCCTCCCCATTTCCACTCCCCACAGGGCCCTGCACAATGCTCACAGAGATCACACGAAGAATGTTCTGGCAGGGGCTGATGGGATTATAGGGCCCCAAGAAGCACCTGTTGCTCTCATATAGCTCCTTCTTGTTGACTTCTTCCTTGTCTCTGTTTCCTGCTAGAGAGAACTGTCCTGGTGAGCCCACAGGGCCTATATGAGTCTCTAATGAAACAGTGTCAGGAAGGGCATGAGGAGTCATGTTTCTTGGTGCACACAAGAAACAGAAGGCTCGTGTGCATCCCAACCAGACGTTGCCCTCTCTCCATCCAGGGAGCCTCTCTTCTGATTGCTCTGCACTCAGGAATCACCCCTGGTAATGTTTAAGGGACCATATGGGATGCCACAGATCAAACCCAAGCTGGCCACTCGCAAAGCAAATGTTCTTTTTTATGGGGCCACACCCAGAGGCATTCAGGGGTTACTCCTAGTTCTGCACTCAGAAATTGCTCCTGGCAAGCTCAGGAAACCATATCGGTCTCATGCAAGGCAAACACCCTACTGCTGTGCTATCACTCCAACCCCACAAGGCAAATTTTCTACCTTCTGTATTTCCACAGGAATCTTGTCAGGTGTTTTTGTTTGTTTGTTTTTGTTTGTTTTTGGGCCACACCCTGCGATGCTCAGGGGTTACTCCTGGCTATCTGCTCAGAAATAGCTCCTAGCAGGCATGGGGGATCATATGGGACACCGGGATTCGAACCAACCACCTTAGGTCCTGGATCGGCTGCTTGCAAGGCAAACGCCACTGTGCTATCTCTCTGGGCCCTTGCCAGGTGTTTTTTGCTGTATTGCTCCACCCCCCATGACTATGACTTTTAAACTCACTTTTATTCGCATATATATTCTTTTTTTTTTTTTTTTGGTTTTTTGGGCCACACCCGGTAACGCTCAGGGGTTACTCCTGGCTATGTGCTCAGAAGTTGCTCCTGGCTTGGGGGACCATATGGGACACCGGGGGATGGAACCGCGGTCCGTCCAAGGCTAGCGCAGGCAAGGCAGGCACCTTACCTTTAGCGCCACCGCCCCGGCCCCGCATGTATATTCTTGATGTTTTGTTTTTTGTTTTTTTTTGAGGGGAGGGGGCTACATCCAGGGGTGCTCAGGAGTAATTTCTGTCTTTGAATCACTCCTGGGCCTGGAGAGATAGCACAGCGGCGTTTGCCTTGCAAGCAGCCGATCCAGGACCAAAGGTGATTGGTTCAAATTCCGGTGTCCCATATGATCCCCCGTGCCTGCCAGGAGCTATTTCTGAGCATATAGCCAGGAGTAACCCCTGAGCACCGCCAGGTGTGGCCCAAAAACAAAAACAAAAACAAAAACAAAAACAAAAAAAAAGAATCACTCCTGGTGTTGCCTGGGAAACTATATGGCTTGCCAAGGATTGAACCCAGGTTGGCAGTGTATGAGGCAAAATCTACTGCTGTACTATCGTTCTGGCTCCTCTTCTGACTTCTATACCCACCAATAAGACCTGCTTACAGGGGGCTGTATAAAACAGACTCATTGCAGTTTTATACAAATTTTTATACAAGTTTTATCAAGTCTTTGCCCAGTAGGGTGGGAGTCAGCCCTGCTGGTGGAGTCAGTGTCTGCGTTCATTGCCTCTGTCATCTCCACCCATCACTGATCTCTGCTTCTGCTAGCTGTGTGGCTTCTTTCTGCATCACACAGACTGAGCATTCGTGATGACCTGAGCTTATGGACAGGTTCACACCTGTGCCGAGGGAATTTCTTGCAATCTATCAGAGGTCTAGCCTGGACCTCAGGGGAACCTGCCAGATGATTTTTGTCAGTGGAGCTAAGCATGCTCCCAGCAGTGGTGTCATGGATGCTGTCAGGGTGGGAAGATGGCTATTCTAGATAGCAATGCCCTTGTATCAGGCACTTCCCAACCTCCCTTTTGGTTTTGTTTCTTTGGGGAGAAAAGGCCTCCCAGATGGTACTCAGGAAGTCCACAGTCCCTTCTATCAACCAGGCCAGTGGTTTAATGGGGCTTTTTGTTTTCTTTGGTTATTTGGGGGCTACTCCTGGTGATACTCAGGGCTCATTCCTGGCTCTGTGCTCAGAGATCATGCCTGATAGGACTCAGGGAACCATATGTAGTACTGCAGATCGAACCCAGGCCAGCCACATGCAAGATAAGCACCCTCCCTGCTCCAATCCATGATTTATGTGAAGACCAAGGGTGTGGCTCTGTTGGGTCTGTGATGTCAGGGACTCACAGTAGACACCCCCACAGTATTGCTACCTCCTGGGAGGGTGGGAATGGGGTGCTTAGTGCTGGGATTGAATTAAAATCGGTCACATGCCAGGCAAGCTGATTCCCCCCATACTTGTTCTTGTTTTTGTTTGTTTGTTTGTTTGTTTGTGTGTGTTTGTTTTGGTGCAACATTCAGCTGCACTCAGGGTTCTGTGCTCAGAAATTACTCCTGGCAAGCTCAGGGGACCTTATGGGATGGTAGGGATCAAACCCAGGGTTTGCAAATGCCCTACCTGCTGTACTATTGCTCCAGCCCCAGCTAATCTTGTTTCTTTATTACTGATCACCAGAGACCAGCCCGTGGTAGGACTTGTTCATCCTGCTCATTGTCTGTCCCTTGATGAGGAACAAAGAACATGGGAACATGACCAGAACGCTCAGTCTCCTTCCCAACTAACATCTAGCACATAAACTTTTGTCATTTCTGCTAAGAAAACAGCCATTTCCTGAGTCTGCATCTTGGTCTGGAGTGGGACCTACCTGCAGCTTCAGGGTGCTTCAGGCCTGGGTCTCAGAAAGAGCCTCCAGAGAAGCTACTTCACTCCAGAATCTACTGATGGTGGGTTTAGCCAAGGGTATCCAGATATGTATCCATGAAAATCAGAAATTTAGATCATTTTTAGAAAAATTGTGTCCCCAATAGTGTTCCCCATTATTCATTGTTTATCTGAAGTCTGCATTTAGCTGAAAATCATATATTTTTATTATGGGAATATGAATTTGGCCTAGACTCTGCCTAACCTGAACATTCATCATTAACGTGGCTTGATGCCATCATCTCCTGCCCCTTCAAGGTTAGAGTGGTCCTAATCTTTGTCCCCAACTGCTAGAGGCTTAGTGGAACCCCAAAACTAAAACTTAATAGGTCATTAGGGGGGAAAACTAACAAAATCACAGTTGAGGGCAGGAGTGGTAGTATAGTGAGTGTGGATGCTGCTTGCCTTGCATGTGAACAAACTGGGTTTGATCCCCAATATAGCAGATGGTTTCTCAAGCCCTATAAGGAAAAATCCCTGAGCACAAAGCTAGGAGTAAGCCCTGAGCACTAGCAGGTATGATATCCCCCCCTCCAAAAAAAAATATTACATTTGGCTCAAGGTGTGACATTGCTGGTTTCTTTGTACACAAGCTTTCATTCCCTTTCAAAAGTTTGCATGTTTCCTTTTGTTCTCTCTTGTAGGCAAGGAAATCTGGGGCTAGATAAAAAGGGTTCCTGCCCAAGGTCATCAGTATCTGGTGGCCTCACATTCAGCCTCCGGAGCCAGAAAAGCTGGGCTGACCTGCAAATGCCTTGGTTTGAGACTATAAGGAAAGGAAAGCAGGGGGTCAGAGCTGATTCTGGGTCAGTCCTTCTTGGACCACAACACCGAGGCGAAATCCAGGAGTGTCAACCCATCTACAGGAACAAACCTCTCCAAAGTCTAAGATTCTTTGCCCACTTAAGTAATTTCCCCCAAATTCCCACCAGGTGTTAGACCCAGGTATAAGACATTGGGGAAACAGTGGTGGATGAGACATTGTCCAGCTCAGCCCTCAAATGTGGGTCTAAGGAAGGGGGAAGACAAACAGACCACAGACAGGAAAAGACTGACGCTGATAGCTCAAATTAAATCGTGATTTTAGAGACCAGAGAGAGAGTCTAGGTTAGGGCACTTGCCTTGAATGTTACAGATCCGTATTTTATCTCAGGCAGCCCTTATAGTTCCTGAGCACAGCTAGGAGGGGTCCCTGACTGTAGAGGCAGGAGTAAGGGTGTGGGGTGACCCACTGTCCCATACTTCTGTGGGGACTGTGGTTTGACACCCATCTCCATAGATCCCACCATGGGTGCTGGTCTCCTCCATCCCCCTGCTGACAAAGCTCCATTCAGTTTCCAGCCTGAGAGATCACCTTGCTGCAGAAGTGCCCCCAAGAACCTTACTTTTCTGAAGCACCATGATGGTGTAGAGGGCAGTGATGCCATCGAGAGCCTCCTGAGCGATCTCCTTATCAGGGTCTACGACGCGAAGGATGAGTCTCCCCAGCAGAAGGCCAACGCATGGGAACTCCTGTGACACATTTGTGTTGTGGGTGTTGGTTGGATAATGCTCCACAGCGACTGAGGAACAGAGCCTGAGCACTGAGCCACCCAGAAATTTCAGACACAAGCCCAGGCTCCCACCCAGTGAGGAAGATTTCCCCTGAGGACCATCCAGCCTTCCCAGGGGCCACTCACAAAGAAAGGCAGGGTCAGAAGCATGTGGTTCAGCAAAGACACGGTGCTGTGAACTGCCCGTCTTCGCTCGTGGACCTTCCCCGAGCTCATCCAGGGTCCCAGGGGCTATGGGCATAGGCAAGACTGAGGATTCAGAAAAAGTCCCAGGTGGGCAGAGCAGCCCCAAGGCCCCAACCAGATGACCCAGCGTATTCATGGTACTGAGAATAGGAGGTGCAGGCCCAAGGGGAGAAGGAGAATAGAGAGAAGAGAGGACAGGAGGGGCAGGAAGTAGAGAGAGATGGTGAAACAAGATGGAGAGAGCAGGGCCAGAGAGATAGCAAGGAAGTAAGGCATTTGCCTTGCATGCAGAAGGATGGTGGTTCAAATCCCGGCATCCCATATGGTTCCCCGAGCCTGCCAGGAACGATTTCTGAGCATAGAGTCAGGAGTAATCCCTAAGTGTTGCCGGGTGTGACCCAAAAACCAAAATAAAAAAAAAAAGAAGAGAGAGAGAGAGAGAGAGAGAGAGAGAGAGAGAGAGAGAGAGAGATGGAGAGAGCAAAGATAGAGAGTGGGGTCAATGGGGGGAGAGAGAGAGAATGAAGCCAACCAACTTTCCCTCTTTCCTCAGCACCTCCAATATGTTCTTCAGTCCCTTTGGTGTGGGATCTTCAATAAAGAGGGCTTTGAGCAGAGTCTGCAGGGCGTCCAAGGTCTGGCTGTAGAGACTCTGTGGACAGGATGGACATTGAGTGACTGGCGTCCTCTGGAGCAGACCCCAGACCCTGCCCACTTTAGTCAGAGGATAAGAGCAATCAGACCGTGGATAAGGCATTTGCCTTGCACCCTGCTGACCCAGGTTTGATCCTCAATATCCTATATGGTCCCCCAAACACTGCAGGAGTCATTCCTTAGTGCAGAGCCAGGAATAACCCCTCAGCATTACTAAGTGTGAATCCAAAACAAAAACAACTACAAAAAACATGCAAAGGAGGGGCCGGGCAGTGGCGCTAAAGGTAAGGTGCCTGCCTTGCCTGCGCTAGCCTTGGACGGACCATGGTTCGATCCCCTGGTGTCCCATATGGTCCCCCAAGCCAGGAGCAACTTCTGAGCACATAGCCAGGAGTAACCCCTGAGCGTTACCGGGTGTGGCCCAAAAACCAAAAAAAAAAAAAAAACATGCAAAGGAGATCTTGGCCCCAGAGAGCTGTTTGAGGGCCTCACCTGAGACTCACCTGAGGTATATTATTGGGCAAGTGACTCACCCTTCATGGGTTTCTTAAATTACTAGTTATTGGTCATTGTTTCTTCCTATTCAAGGCAGAGCCCCACATTTGCTGAGAACCTACCAGGGTCAAGTGGGTGCTAGGTGAATGGCACTAATCCGACCTCTGTCCTCAAAATCTTTTTCTTGTATCACAGAAGGAGACCAAGGTGAGACCAACAGGAAGTGCCAAGTTAAGAGTTGGCACTGAGGGCAGGAGTGATAGCACAGTGGGAGGATGTTTGCCTTGCATGCTGCTGACCCAGGTCAGGTCCAAGTTCAATTCCTGGCATCCCATTTGGTCCCCCAAGCCTGCCAGGAGTGATTTCTGAGCACAGAGCCAGGACTAACCCCTGAATGTCGCCAGGTGTGGGCCCCCAAACAAAAACAAAACAATAAAGAGTTGGCAGTGAGGCTGGATGGGATGAAGGCCTTGGATCCATCCAGTCAAATGAATGCTTTTGATTGTCTCTGGTGATATGTTCTGATGCCCTTAGACCCTCCAGGTTGCCCACTTGGGAATATTAGTTTCCACTGCCCAGGTACCTGGTCCTAGCTTTGTGAAAAGGAGCAGACCTCTCTCCCATCTCCTCTCCTCCTGCAAACCCCTCCTCTGCCTCCCAGGTAGTACTTGTCCAGAATCCTGAGTCTGCACACCCAACAGCTACACCGTGGCCCACTAGCCATCCTTACCTCAAGACCTCCTCAGCCCATCCCTATAAGGTGCTGACCTCTGCTGGCTGGACTTGGTACTACAGGAAGGCCTCCCACTCCTCTCCCTGCCTTTTCTTGGGGTCCTTCCCTCCATTTCCAGAAAGCTGCTGATATGGCTTATCCTCTAATGATGTACTTCTCCCCACTACCCTGGCCCCGGTACCTCTGCAGCAGGCACCCCACTGGGAAGGAGAAACAAGTAGATCTCACCTGAGTTAGAAACCCCCACCCACGGTGTCACCAGGGCTCTCTCCTGCGGGCACCTCTGCAGAGAGGATGTGCAGGTGCTCATAGGAGCCTATGGTGGACCCACAGTTCCACACCCCTATGCCCAGTCGTTGTCCCAGTCTCTGTGCTCATGGCCAAGCCTTTGGCCCTTCCCTGCATCCTGGCCAGCTTCTCTCACCATGCCACCACTGCCTACAGCCCTCGCCTAGCACAGACTCACAGTGGATGGGGTGACCCATGATCCATCTTTTTTATTCACCCTCCTGATGAGTTACCTGCTCAATTTTTCTGGTGGGGGCACACCCAGAAATATTCAGGGTTCCTGGCAGACTTAGGAGACCATATGGGGTGTTGGGTCAGTCGCATATAAAAGTCCTGCTGTCTTATAGCTCTAGTTCCTTGGGTCCCCAACTCAAGCCCAGCCAGCCCCATATCAGAGCACCTTCTCTGCTCTTGCCAGAGTAAAATGAGCTTCTCTCAAAGACCCCAAAGAAGGGGGCCGGAGAGATAGCATGGAGGTAAGGCGTTTGCCTTTCATGCAGGAGGTCATCAGTTCGAATCCCGGCGTCCCATATGGTCCCCCGTGCCTGCCAGGAGCAATTTCTGAGCATGGAGCCAGGAACAACCCCTGAGCACTGCCGAGTGTGACCCAAAAAAAAAAAAAAAAAAAAAAAAAAAAACAAAGACCCCAAAGGAGGCTTCTCACCTGTATGTAATCAGCCTTGGCCTCATCTTTCTCCTGCATGGCCTTCACAGGGGGCAAGGAGAACACGCTCTTCACACACATTTTCACCACCTCAGACCGTTCGTGCGAACCCAGTGCAGGCTGGATGTAACTGGGGTAAGGCAGGAGGGAGCAAAGGCATGAGTGGCCAAAGTCCAGGGGGGGAGCTCGACTGTGGGTTGGGGTGAGTTAGAGGTTGGGATGCAGAGAGCCCCCAAACTCATCTGGGGGTGCTGTGGGAATGGGAAGTACACAGTCCTGGGAAGATGGGGGGAACAGTGAGATCCTGAGAGGGACTGAGGAGGATCAGAGATTGTGGACACCTCAGCCTGGTTAGGGTCTCCATGGCCTGCTGGCGGATAGAGCTCGATAGAGAATCCAGTGGCTCCTCCTGGATCTTCCTCTGAAAGGGGGGCACAGGGATGAGAAAGGGCTAATGAATAGGGCTCAGTCCTCACCCTGGACATAGCTCCCCACTGTTCCCCAATGACTGATGGCACAACAGCCCTTCTAAGTAGTAGTTCCAGACACCCATCCCTCATGCCCTTAACAGCTCAGCAGAGCTCAGCTCTCTCATGGGGTGAAGGGACATCGAGAACAGGACTGGCCCCGAGCAGAGCACACAGCCTGCAGTCCTTGGGCTAGTCCCCTAGAACTCCTTTAATTGAATTGAATTAAAAATCTTTTTAGTGGGAAGGGGGTTGTTCCTGGCTCTGCACTCAGAGATCACAGCTGGCAGGGCTCAAGGAATCATATGGAGTGCCAGGGATTGAACCCAGGTGCAGAGCAAGCTTCTTACCCACTGTACTACCTTTCTGACTGTACCATCTCTTTGACCTCTTGAATTTCTTTTTAAGTGCCCCAATTATAGGTAGGGCTGGAGTGATAATACAGTAGGTAGCTCCAATTGTTCCTTGTCCTTTTTCTTTCCCCGCTCTTTCTTTTTAGTTTTTTGGCCATAGGGGCACTCAGGGGTTACTCCTGGAGGGACTCGGGGGTTACTCCTGGCTCTGAGCTCAGAAATCATTCCTGGCAGGTTCTGGGGACCATATGGGAAACTGGAAATCGAACCACCATCTGTCCTGCATTGGCTGCATGCAAGGCAAACTGCCTGCCACTGTGCTATCTCTCTGGCCCTGTTCCTTGTTCTTGATCTAGTTCCTGCACCAAACTGGTATCAAGGTAAAGGGACCCAAAACTAAATCTAATGTTGACTTAGGGAAGCCCAGCACATTCCAGTGGGTCCCTGGGAAAGTGACTGCAAACTTAAAAGGAAATCCTTGGGGCTGGAGAAATAGCATGGAGGTAAGGTGTTTGCCTTGCATGCAGAAGGATGGTGGTTTGAATCCCAGTATTCCATGTGGTCCCCCGTGCCTGCCAGGGGCAATTTCTGAGCATAGAACCAGGAGTAACCCCTGAGCGCTGCCAGGTGTGACCCCCCCCCAAAAAAAAAGAATCTTCCAAGAGCAAAAGCCACCAGTGAATTGACCATGAGTGGTCAGCTCCCAAACCCCAAATAATCACCCTCAGATGAGATGAGAAGAGGGAGGAAAATGAGAGAAGCAGCAGCTTGGGTAGGTGGAGGGCAGATGAAAGAGCAACAGACTAAAGCCAAAGATTCCCCTTTCCTCTTCCTGTCATCATCCCACCCCAATACCCTCAGCCCAGCTTATCAATGGGCAGGCTAGGACTTCTAGTCCTCCCTCTACCCCAGGCCACAGGCCTACGTGGTTCCCGCACCATGACCATCTTCATCAAGGTCTTCTTGTAGCTTTCCACGTCCATCATATTCTTATTCTTCTGGAAGGTAAAGATAGTTTCAACCTCAGGTGGGCAGCAGAGGGAAGCAGGGCCTCCCAGGGGATCAAGGTGGCCTTGTAGAATGCTCAGGTTAACTATCCACCATTCACTGCCTAAAAGTACCCCTTTCCCGCTGCTAACTCCAGCATCTGTTCCAGAAACCAGAAATAACGGGGTCCAGAGCCATACTGTAGTGAGTAGAATGCTTTCCTGACTCATGACTGACCAAGGTTGCATTCCCGAGCACCATTAGGAGTAATTCCTGGGCCCGGAGAGATAGCACAGCGGCATTTGCCTTGCAAGCAGCCGATCCAGGACCTAAGGTGGTTGGTTCGAATCCCCGTGTCCCATATGGTCCCCTGTGCGTGCCAGGATCTATTTCTGAGCAGACAGCCAGGAGTCACCCCTGAGCACTGCTGGGTGTGGCCCAAAAACCAAAAAAAAAAAAAAAGGAGTAATTCCTGAGTGCAGAGCCCCACTGGGCCAGGTCTGACCAAAAATATCAAAAACAAAAAAAACGAACAACAACAACAATAAAAACAAACATGGGGCCAGAGAGATGACATGGAGGTAGGGTGTTTGCCTTGTGTGCAGAAGGTCGGTGGTTCGAATCCCAACATCTCATATGGTCCCCCGTGCCTGCCAGGAGTGATTTCTGAGCATAGAGCCAGGAGTAACCCCTGAACACTGCCGGGTGTGACCCAAAAACCAATAAATAAATAAATAAATAAATAAATAAATAAATAAATAAATAAATAAATAAATAATAAAACAGTACAAAAAGCCCTGCAGGGGACATCGAGGGTGGGTAAAGATCAATGGGGTGGAGGAGGCCTCGGTGGTGCAGAGCATGTGCAGGGGCTCATCCTCTCTAAGTCCAGCACTGGGAAGAGCTCCCCAATATCAGAAGCTGGAAAGAGTGCCCCACCCCACTCCAACCCACCAAGGAGATGAAGCAGGGCTGATGGGCAGGAGGACTCCAGCAGTTCAACTGAAACCTCACATTGTCGTATCTCTGCTATACTCTTGTAAAATTTTTGTTTTTATTTGTTCGGGGTCCACACCCGGCGGCGCTATGAGTTACTCCTGCTTCTGCACTCAGAAATTGCTCCTGGCAGGTTCAGGGGACCATCTGGAATGCCAGGAATTGAACCTATCGCTCAGGTCCCAATACTCTGGTAAAATTGTTGAAGGTACTTGGGGCTTACTCCTGGCTGATGGTGGGTGAAAATCTCAGTCGGGGTGGTACGAGAGTGAGTGAGTGGAGCCTGAGGGAGAGATGGGGTAGGATATTGGAACTCTTGGGGAAGCGTACCCCAGACATGGTGTTGTTGTCCTCTATGGTCACGAGGCACGAGGTCATCTCTTTCAAGGCTCCTGTAGTAGGTTTCAAAGAAAGGATGGTGGTGCAGGGGAGATGAGATTACTACCTTCTGTGAGTCCCTCTCCCATCCCTCTGGTCCTCCCTTCCTTCTTCCCCTCCCTGAATTACTTCAGGGCACCCAGGAAGCACGAGCAGGGGGTTCAGCATTTTTCTCAGTGCTCTCAGCATCCTGCCAGTCACCTCCTTTCACTCACTTCCCACTCCTTTCTTTTCACCTCTTACTGACTCCCTTGACTTACCTCAGACCACTCACTTCCTCAGCTTCTCCACCTTCCTGCTACCTTCCAGACTCAGTCTCCCAGCACTTCTCAACCATCTCCACTGTCTCTCACCACCCATCAGCATCTCTCACCACCTCAGAATGTCTCATCACCCTCACTGTCTATCCTGTCCTCTCAAAGGCCTCTAGAAAGATTCCCCACCACATCACACAGAAGGTACCACTCTGTTCCGGTTCCATCACTCTGTTTTACACACCCATGTCCAGAGCCTTCCTCTTTCAGGGTTTTTCCTGCCCCTCAAGAGTTGCTCTGAGTGGCGACAGACCCTAGTGGTTTTGGTGCACTCCACCATCCTCTCCTCCCTTGAGCACCCTATAAGGTTTTCTGCACTGGGGAAGACAGTGGCTGCCCTGTGCCCCTTTTCTTTGCTCTCTGAAGAGCCGCTGTCTTCCCTATGGGCTTCCCATTTTGTGGAGCTGCAGTATCCCCATTCATCCTGCTCCAGTGAGGGCAGGACCTGGGAGCTGAGCCTGGCCAATCAAAGAGCTCCATACCAATAGAGAGCCTGGACCCAGGAGGAGAGCAGGCCTGACATTATGAAACCCAGGAGAAGTCTTAGGGCTCTCTGGACCCCCAAAGGCTACAAGAGGGTGGAATCAATACATAGGAGTGCACACTAGGTACTGACTTCTGATCCTTTTCTCTGGAGTGAAATAAGAAGCCTTGGAGAAACGAATGGTCCCTGGGCTTGAAAAGGGAAAACTGAACTGAGACATGTGGGCCTGGGATAGCTCAGCGAGCATCTCCCTGGCAGGTGAGAGACAAACGTGGTCCCCACTACTGCCTCACAAGCCCAGGGTGATCCCAGCACCAAGACTCTGTGTGTGTGTGTGTGTGTGCGTGTGTGTGTGTGTGTGTGTGTGTGTGTGTATGCATCCTCCAGCTCACTTCAGGCACATCTTTGTGTGTACACAGCAAAAATGGTGTGTAACCCCAGCAAGCTCGACCTTGCAACAGAAGAGTGTGAATGCTCAGTCATCACAACAGCAAGAGGAAAGGAAAAAAAAAAAAAAAGGAAAACAGTTCAAGGATGATGAAGATGAGTCACCAAGGGACACAGAAGCTTGAATGTTCAGCCCACTAGTCAATGAGGGGAAATTTGAATAGCAGAAAATGATGATGGCAACAGTGAAGAGGTCGGCAGACAAACCGGAAACCACAAATCCCAGCAACAAACTTAAATAAACATGTTGACAATTCAAGGAGGAATATATTCACAGCATTTTAGAGCAGTTCTCCATTGTGATATTTTTTTTATTCCAAAGGGATAAAGGGTGACACTGCAGTGGAGACTTTTGGCAACAACATTCTTGCTCGAATGCTCAAAGGAACCTAAAGAAACAAATCAAAGGTTATGCCACCGGGAAGGATGTAAAAAGACAGTTGGGCACTGCACCTGCTGTTGGAGCCAAAGATGCAAGATCTCTTTGAAAAGAAAGCAACAGACAGCCTGGACTCCAGCTAGCAGAGGGATTGGGCTGTCTTATAGATGTAGCATGAGTACATAAGTCAAGGAAGTGGGGTTGGAGCAATAGTACTAAGGATAGGATGCTTGTCTGGCCATCAGCCAACCTGGGTTCAATCTCCAACTCCTCATATGGTCCCCTAAGGCCAGCCAGGAGTGATCCCTGAGCACAGTTGGGCTAAAGGCACAACATAACAACAAAGTCAAGGAAAGGATGAGGATTATTAGGAAAAGAAATAGACCAGTAAAAACAATGCTGTAAGTGATTAAGAGCTAGATTCTTATTCTCTAAAGAACACTGTAGAGATAATTGGTGATATTTGAGAGGGATCTGAGGATAAGATGGTATTATATTATTAATACCAATTCTTTATTGCCTTGGTAAACTTCTGTTCCTTTTGTAAGAAATACACAATGAAACTCAAGGTTATGAGAGCATCTTGGTGCAACTTATGCTCAAATGATTCAGAAAAAATGAATACTATTCTGTCATCTCTTGTGATAGCATTTCATATTTTAAATTTTTGTGGGTTTGGTTTGGTTTTGCCACACCTGGTGATGCTCAGGGGATACTTCTGACTCTGTGTTTAGAAATCACTCTTGGTGGCTTTGGGCTGGCGAGGTGGCGCTAGCGGTAAGGTGTCTGCCTTGCAAGCACTAGCCAAGGAAGGACTGCAGTTCGATCCCCCGGCGTCCCATATGGTCCCCCCAAGTCAGGGGCAATTTCTGAGCGCTTAGCCAGGAGTAACTCCTGAGCATCAAACAGGTGTGGCCCGAAAAACCAAAAAAAAAAAATCACTCTTGGTGGAACTCAGAGTGCTAAGGATAAAATCCAAGTTGTCTGTAAGCAAGACAAGCACCCTACTTGCTGTACTTTCTCTCCAGTCCTCAAATTTAAAATTTTTAAAGATAATGAAAGATAAATAGAAAATGTTTGTACATAAATAGAGCTTCTTCTTCAGCAGAGTTTATTAGGTGACCTACCTGGATTTGATCCCCAGCATCCTATATGGTTCCCCAAGCCTGCCAGGAGTAATTTCTGAGTGCAAAGCCAAGAGTAATTCCTGCGTGCCACTGAGTTTGGCTCTCCCGAAAGAAAAATCCTAAAGAATATAGTTGAGGCTATAGAAAACTAATTCCAAATGGAAGATCTAGATGCAGAAAGCAGTGGAGTCAAAGACAGATATTAATATAAGAATACTGTGTTAATAATGGGACCGGTGTGGTGGCACTAGAAGTAAGGTGTCTGCCTTGCCAGTGCTAGCCTAGGACAGGCCACGGTTCAATTTCCCAGTGTCCCATATGGTCCCCCCAAGCCAGGAGCAACTTCTGAGCGCATAGCCAGGAGTAACCCCTGAGTGTCACCGGGTGTGGCCTCCCAAAAAATATATATAAATTAATAACAAAATAAAGATTTATACAGGGGTTAAGAAGCTTTCCTAATATGCAGCTAACATTTTGGGGGGGGGCATACCCGGCATTGCTCAGGGGTTACTCCTGGCTGTCTGCTCAGAAATAGCTCCTGGCAGGCACGGGGGACCATATGGGACACTGGGATTCGAACCAACCACCTTTGGTCCTGGATCGGCTGCTTGCAAGGCAAATGCCGCTGTGCTATCTCTCCAGGCCCCATATACAGCTAACTTATGTTTGATCCCTAGCACTGTATATGGCCCCATGAACATTGCCAGTGGTCACTTCTGAGCACAGAACCAGGAATCAACCCTGAGAACTTCCAGACTCCTCCCCTAAAAGCCAAACAAACTATATAGCATCAAAAAGGTGTATGTCAGGAGGTAGAGGGTAATGTGGGGTCAGGGGCAAAAAGTAACAACAAAGAACATAAGCATAAAGTAGGCATTCAGATTATTTGTGATCACATTGAATATAAATGGATTATGGATTGCCCTGTGGAGAACATAACATCATAAAGGCCAAAGAAATAGTATAGAAGATCTTACACTTGCCTTACACTGTACAATCCCAAACTGAATCCATAGAACCACATAATGTGCCCCTAGGGCCACAAGGAGTGAGCCCTGAGCACCTGTACATGTGGCCCAAGAAACAAACAAGAGTGATGACCCTCTCCCACACCTACACCCACACTCAAATCTACGCAATGGTATCTAAATTCATCTGTTGAGTCAATAATATTCCAGTGAAAATCTTATACTTTTTAATTTAATCTTATACATTGATACAGCTTTTGGACTCTGCTTGAAAAAAATCAGCACCCAATAGAGACAATCTTTAGAAAAGAAAATTGGAGCACTTATATGATTAAGAATTAAATATTTGGGGCCGGGAAGGTGGCGCTAGAGATAAGGTGTCTGCCTTGTAAGCGCTACCAAGGAACGGACCGCGGTTCGATCCCCCGGTGTCCCATATGGTCCCCCCAAGCCAGGGGCGATTTCTGAGCACATAGCCAGGAGTAACCCCTGAGCGTCAAACGGGTGTGGCCCAAAAACAAAAAAAAAAAAAGAATTAAATATTTTCGGGCCCGGAGAGATAGCACAGCGGCGTTTGCCTTGCAAGCAGCCAATCCATGACCAAAGGTGGTTGGTTCGAATCCCAGTGTCCCATATGGTCCCCCGTGCATGCCAGGAGCTATTTCTGAGCAGACAGCCAGGAGTAACCCCTGAACACCACCGGGTGTGCCCCAAAAACCAAAAAAAAAAAAAAAAAAAGAATTAAATATTTTCTAAAACACAGTAACTGGGGCCGGAGTGATAGCACAGCGGTAGGGTATTTGCCTTGCACTCTGCCAACCCAGGGCAGACCCAATTCAATTCCCAAAATTCCAATGCCCTCCAGGGGTAATTTCTGAGCCAGAGCCAGAAGTAACCCCTGAGCACCGCCAGGTGTGGCCCCGAAACAAAAAATTCTAATTGAAATCTCAAAGAATGATTACTAGATACCCATCTGAATCCTAGATTTTTTAAGTCCAAATACTGGCAAGAATAAAGAACCACTGAAGTTCTTCCATGTGGGTGGGTAAATAGAATTCAATCATTTTGTTTTGGGGCCAACTTAATGGTGCTCAAGAGTTTACTCAGTCTTCAGAAATCACCCTTGATGGGGATTTTGGGATTAAGAATACAACCCAATACAATACAAAAACCCCTTCCTCACACCTATATTTATTGCAGCACTATTCACAATAGCCAGGCTCTAGAAACAACCAAGATGCCCTTCAACAGACAAATGGCTAAAGAAACTATGGTACATATACACAATGGAATATTGCAGCCGTCAGGAGAGATGAAGTCACGAAATTTTCCTATACAAGGATGGACATGGAATCTATCATGCTGAATGAAATAAATCGGAGAGAGAGAGAGAGAGATGCAGAATAGTCTCTCTCATCTATGGGTTTTAAGAAAAATAAAAGTCATTTTTGCAACAATCCTCAGAGACAATGAGAGGAGGGCTGGAACTTCCAGCTCACTTCATGAAGCTCACCACAAAGAGTGGTGAGTGCAGTTATAGAAATAATTACCCAGAGAGCTATCATAATCATGTGAATGAATGAGGGAACTGGAAAGCCTGTCTGGAGTACAGGTGGAGGTGGGGTGGGACGGAGGAAGATTTGGGACATTGGTGGTGGGAATGTTGCACTGGTGAAGGGGGTGTTCTTACATGACTGAAACCTAATCACAATCATATATGTAATCAAGATGTTTAAATAAAGGGGAAAAAAAAGAATACAACCCAAGGTTGGCCATATTGTAAGGCAAGCACCTACCCACTGTACTATCTCTTCAATCACTTAGAAACCAGCTAGGGTCATTACCATATCAACATTCGGCCACCTTCATAGACTCACTGTTCTTGAAAAAGATTTAAAACAAGCCATGAAAAATTATGGGTACACCTGTTATATAGCTGAAAGCTGGCAATCTTGGGAGGAGAGAGCAGGCCAAATGTTAGCCTTGGCCAAAGCCACACCTGGTGTGCCCATCACTCAGAATCTCTACTTCACCAATGGTCCTGCTTCACCACTCTTCTACAGCTCTCTGTAGAGACAACAATATGACCAAAACTCCAGGTATTCTGGTATTTTGACTGATATCACTAGGACATTTTTGGAGTGTGGGCACTTTCCCCCTCTTCTTGTACTTCAGGAAACCCTGGCAGCTGAAAACACACCCCTACAACAACTACAGCATCAGCAACAGTGCTTGGAATTCCAGGTTAATATGCACTTAACCTAAACAAATGTTTGTACTCTAACCCAGAAATTTCACTTTCAGACATATGTATACAAATACAAATGTATTCATGGTAGTTTTATTCTTTTTTTTTTTTTTTGGGCCACACCTGCTTGACACTCAGGGGTTACTCCTGTATGTGCTCAGAAATCGCCCCTGGCTTGGGGGGACCATATGGGATCGAACCACTGTCCGTCCTATGCTAGCGCTTGCAAGGCAGACACCTTACCTCTAACGCCACCTTCCCAGCCCCGGTAATTTTATTCTTAATATCCCACAATAAAATGATCCTAAAGTTCATTGGTGGAAGAGTGGGTAAATAGCATGGTATTGCTTCTTTAGTGAAATAAAAACCACACAATAGTGAGAAAGCAAGTCTCCGTAATTGCTGTCTATACTGTGGGAGAACTTGAAAGAAGCAATGTGCTAAGTAAAAGAAAAAAAATCATTAAGGATAACATAATAGCTGACTCCATTTATTCAAAATGTCAGATGGAGGGGTGGAGAGAGAGAGAGTAGCAGGTCAGGCACTTGCTTTGCTTGTGAATGATCTAGGTTTAATCCCCAGCATCCTATATGGTTTCCTAGCACTGTCGAGTGATTTCTGAGTGCAGAACTAGGAGTAACTCTTGAGCATTGCTGGGTGTGACCCCTGAAAATAAAATATAAAAAAATAAAATCCAAATGGAAACAGAAAGTAGGTGTATAACTGCCTAGGACTTAGGAGCAAGAGTGATATTCAATGGGTTTGAGGTTTCTTTTGGATGGGTATGATAACAATTATAAAATATGGGGCTGGAGAGATAGCATAGTGGTAAGGCATTGCCTTGCACACATCCAACCCTGGGCAGACCCAGGTTCAATTCCCAGCATCTCGTGTAGTCCTGAGCCTGCCAGGAGTGATTTCTGAGTGCATAACCAGAACCTGAACACCACCAGGTGTGATCCCAAAACAAAAAAAATAAACTAACAAAAAATATAAAATTATGGTGATGATGGGGCCGGGCGGTGGCGCTAAAGGTAAGGTGCCTGCCTTGCCTGCGCTAGCCTTGGACGGACCGCGGTTCGATCCCCCGGTGTCCCATATGGTCCCCCAAGCCAGGAGCAACTTCTGAGCACATAGCCAGGAGTAACCCCTGAGCGTTACCGGGTGTGGCCCAAAAACCAAAAAAAAAAAAATTATGGTGATGAGCATGCTTCTTATATCTTCCAAGATGATTAAATTGTAAATCTAAGAGATAAATTTGGGGTTGGAGTGACAGTACAGCAGGTAGAGTGTTGGACCTACATGCAGCCAACCCAGGTTTGATCCCCAGGATCCAATATGGCTCTTGAGCATTGTCAGGAGTGATTTCTGAGTGCAAAGCCAGGATTTACCTCAAGCATCTCCAGGTATGGTCCATCCAAAAGAAAAAGAGAGAGGGTAAATTTTATGGTATGTAATTTATATCTCAGTAAAGATATGGGGAAGGTGACTCCCAAGTGGAGGCCCCTTCGCCATATTCTACCAGATGTTCTATGTTCAAATCTCACCACACAGAGTTGTTGGGTCTAGATATGCTGCTGGTCACCAGGGCGACTCCCAGCAATGCAGGGGATAACACAATGCCAGGTGTTAGACTTGGGACCTCCAAATGCTTAGCGTTTTTACCAGCGCTTTGAGCTATCTCCCTTGACAAGCTCCCCATGGGACTACTGGAAGAGAGAAGATAGATGTGGTTATATCACTCTTCTGTGTTAAGGTTATATCATTATAAAGAACAATCTAACTTAATGAATAAATAACATTCTTTTCAGACATGCCACAGTCGGCGATGCTCAGGGGTTAATTCTGGTTCTGCACTCAGGAATTACTTCTGGCAGTGCTCAGGGTACCATATGGAATACCGGGAATAGAACCCAAGTTGGCCACATGCAAGGCAAGTACCCTGCCCACTACTATTTCTTATGCTCAAGTACTCAATAAATAACATCCTAATGGACGTGCCAGTGAGATTTTCAGAGGACCTTGCCAAAGGCAGATAAAAATATGTAGGGGCCAGAGAATGTAGCTGACTCAGGATGAACCTTGGTTCAGTCCCCAGAGTCCCATATGGTCCTCCAAGCCAAGGGCAATTTATGAGCGCATAACCAGGAGTAACCACTGAGTGTCACTGGGTGTGGCGAAAAAAAAAGTAGAAAAATGAGGTTCCATTAGGAGCCCCAAACTATGGGGTGAGTGCTGCTGATATCAGCAACACTTTAGGAAGAATTCCAATGAGGGATGTTTGGAATGGAGAGGAAGTTTAACAGATGGGAACACAAGCTTTGCATGTAGGAGACGTGGGTTCCATCCCTAATATTTCATCATCTTTCAGCACCACCAAGAGTGGCCCCAAACCCAAACCCACTAAAACCATATCATTTTTATATATAATTTTTATTTTAAAACCAATCATTTTAATAAACAAGAGAGATGCTCACCATACTTGATAGACTAGTTACTAGATCAAAGTTATTACTTTAAAAAATTACAGCATGATAGAGCCAGAGAGATAGTGCAGTGGCACTGTCTTTCTTGCAAGTTGCTGACCCAATTTAATCCCCATCACTCCCAGAGTGTCCCCTGAGCATCTTCAGGAATGATCCTTGAACACAGAGCCAGGAGTAAACCCTGAGAAATGCCAAGTGTGGCCCAAAACAAAACAAAAAAAATTTAAATATCATATTGTGATACTGGTGGATGAACAAACAATATTTGGAGATAGAAATAATTGGGAGGTGACATGAAAAAATAGGTGCGAACTTTTACGATTCCTAGATGAACTGCTATCTGCTTAATGAATCACTTGATAAAGCCAATTTGGAAAAACAAACAGGTATTGGGGGTCAGGATCAAGGTCAAGAACAGTTCTGGTATAGGTGAGGTCCTGGGTTTGATCCCTGGATCACATGGCCTTCAGAACTGCTGGAAGTTACCCTGGTGGTCTCAACACACTGTAACATCAACAAAACTGTGTTTGTTATTAATTGAGTAGGCAGAGGATTGGGCCATATTGGGTGGTGCTGAGGGACTACTCCTATCATAGTATTCTTGGGTCACTCTTGGCAGTATTTAGGGGTGCCAAGGATGGAAGTCAGGCTTGACATACAAAGTGTATATACCGAGAGCTTTGAACTATCTCTCTGGCTGATTTATTTGTTCAAAGAAAAACTGACATGATTTAGCTCGAACTGTCTATCAGAGGTGAGTGAAGTCCAGGCTCCAGACAGAACCCCAAGGTTTCACAGAGGCAGTGACAGCAAACATTTGGTCTAGTGACCTGGGGCAGGGCCTAACACTGGCCTAAGGTCTAACACCCATCTGAAAAGACCACATTCTGAAAGAAAGATTTCAGTTAGAGCATTCATCCTTGGACAGAATAAAACTCTGATTTCATGGGGATATCAAAAATAGATAGCATGAAGGTAGGGCATTTGCCTTGCATACAGAAGGAGCGATTTCTGAGCCTAGAGCCAAGAGTAACCCTCAGGCGCAGCCAGGTGTGACCCATAAACCAAATATATATATTTGGAGGTGCAGAGAGATGAAAAGAGCTTGTCTGAGATACACGAAGGGCAGAGACCTGAGTGCTAGTCCTGGACAACTGACCCTGTTCAGGCTCTGCCCTTCCTTCTTCCCCTACCTCACTCTTATTTGAGTTTGCCACTGGGGTCCTGCAACAATCCAAAGCTACAATCTCTGAGCTACTCTGGAGCTCTGAGTTCTTCCAACATATCTCTGAGACAATCACCTTCGCCTTACCCTCTGGAATGCTTTGGAGGACCTTGTCCTTGGCGATGCTGGCTGAGAATGCCAGGGCCAACTGGCCTAGCTCTATAATGGGCGTCTGGCTCCAGGGGCCTGGGTTCTCTCCCGGGGGCCCCGCCTTGGTACTGTTGTCCTCCAAAGAGTCTTGCTGGCTTCTCAGTGACAGGATGGAGGTGTCACTGAAGACGAGACTGGAGCTTAGGGTCTCATTGGAGCCCAGGAGGAAGGTCATACAGGAGGGCTGAGAAAGGCTGGGTTTGGGCGCGAGGATGCTGGAGTGCAGGCTTGTGCTGTCACTGGAGACAGGAAGCAGGGAGAGGCAAGAGACTTCAGGGCTGGTGGAGTTCAAATTAGACTTGTCAGGGCCCCCGAAAGTCCAATCGATGGCTCCTTGGGAGCTAGTGTTCCAGGTTACACCAAAGGCTCCTTTGGAAGCAGACCCAGAGATGTTGGGTGAAACCTGAGAGATGGTCTTATTCGAGTCTGCCACTGGAATCCTGCAACAATCCAGAGCTACAGGCAGGTCCAGCTTAGAGATGCTTCTTGAATCTGCTCCCAGCTGTGGAGTGGACTCAGGCTCTGGACAAGTATTGGAGGTGGTCAGGAGCAGCATTTTGGAGCCTAGACCAGAAAGGCCACTGCCTTGGTTCAGAGTTTCTTCTGAGTGGTTCCAGAAAAATGGGTTGGCTCCGAGCCTGGAAGGATTGGAGTTCCTCTGACCCAAATCAAAGATCTTGTTTGAGTGGGGGGGCACAGCCTGCTCAGTGTTGGGTTCTAAATGGATCCCTGAGCTCAACCCAGTAGCCTCTGCAGAGCCAGAACTCGGGCCAGGGCTGGAGGCTGGGCTCACAGCTGCCCCGGAGTTAGACCCAGAGACAGGGCTTGAGACTAGGCCCAGGCCTTCCTCAGAGAGTCGTGCAAGGGGCTTTTGGGGCTCTGAAGTCTCAGCCTTGCTGTCACCTGTTCTGGGCACATGACTGGCCGTAGGGTCAGCTGTGTCCTCTGAGATAGGATTTAGCAGTGGTTTTGGGTCTGGAGCAGAGCACAGGGGTGGACTCGAGGTGGGTACAAGTTGTGCATCTCGGGTGGGCCCCAAAGTGGCCACAGCGGAGCCTAACCCCGGGGCCTCATCAGAGTTGAATCTCAGTGTCATCTTTGAGTCTTCGGTGAGTCCCTGACTAGCTCTGGGACTCAGGGACATTCCTGGCCGGATGGGATCTCAGTGCCGCTACCCCTTTCTCATTAGTTGCTACCTGCTGAGTTTCGTGCCAGGCTCCTGGGAGAGAAAAGAGGGATGAAGCCATGCTGCTCCTCAGACTACAGACCACTGGGTATGAGGCTCTGCAGTGACGCCCAAGTCCTCCCTAGCCATACCCAGTACCCTTCATCCTGCACCTTCACCCCCAACTCCAGCCATAATCTCCAGAGAAGCGTCCAATCACACCCTGCTCTTTCATGCCCTCTGCCCTTCACAAATGAGGTTCCCACTGTCCTTCCTCACACTCCTCCTCCTAGCAAAACAGTCATCACATGCCAATTCCTTAGAGGATCCTGCAGAAGAAAGCACAGGCATATCTCAGCCCTGATATCCCCAGGCCAGGAACACAGCAGGAAACAGAAGGAGCTGCTTCCTCCATGAATAGAAAGGAGGGATTGGGGCCAGAGCAATAACACAGCAGTAGGGCCTTTGCCTTAGATGTGGCCAACCCAGGATGAACCCAGGTTCGACTCCCGGCAAAAAAAAAAAAAAAAAGATAGCAGGAACTCCCACAAGAGTCCCTTACTCTGACAGGGACAGACAGTGAAGAGGAGAAAATGGCCAAGCAGAGCTTGCCTCACCACAGCTGTCTGAACATTGAGGTCTTCCTCATCCACACTCCCAAACCCATCCCAGACACCCAGGACCCCTCCCTGCAGGAACTGTAAGACCTCTCACCTGCTGCATGGTGTTCTTAATCAGGAGTGGCCCTGCGAGGAGATGCAGGAAGAGAGATAGTCAAGCTAAGAGCAATCGTTGGTCATATTTACTGAGCAGTTTACTCACACATGACTGTGTGCCAAATCTCCAGCTAGGTGTATGCACATGCACACTCAAAATCCTAGAACTTAGGGGCTGGAGAGATAGCACAGCAGTAGGGCATTTACCTTGCATGTAGCCAACCCAAGACAGAGCCCAGTTCGATTCCCAGCATCCCATATGGTTCCCCCGAGCCTGCCAGGAGCAATTTCTGAGTGCAGAACCAGGAGTAACCCCTGAGCGCCTCCAGAAGTGACCCAAAACCCAAAACAAAAACAAAAACAAAAAACAAAAAAAATGTCCTAGAACTTAGACATTATTGTCCCAGACAGCCTAAGGGAGGGTGGTCAGGCCCACCCCATAGCTCTCAGAGAGGTCATGGCAGATGCTTTCTGTCCCTCATCTGCCTGTACCGCCCACCCCAAGGCTTCCTCTACTCTTTGGGTCAGCACCCCAACCCTTAGCATGGTCTAAAAGACCCCCTTGTTTAATCTCAGCTCCCTCTCAGCTTTCTTGCCCCTCTACCCCCTGCCCTGCTCTATTCCGATACCCCTTAATTTCTTGAGGGTCTCCCAAAATCCAGGCTCCCTAGCTAGATCTGAGCCTTCCTTTGTTCCTTTGTTCTCCAGTCTCCTCCTCTAACACTCAGAGCTCTGCCTCTCAGGACTGCTCCCAGGCCTGCAGATTGGCGAAGGCTCCATGTAAGGTCCCACGTACCTGTCTGCCTCCCCTTCTGAACATCCACATCAGGATTTTCCCACTCAGCTCTCAGCCCTACCACCATGAGACTCGCACATGTGGCACAAGCACATTCAAACATCAGGCTCTGCTTCTCTTCTGCTCAAACTCTCTCTCCCAAGCTTGCATGACGCCTCTTCAGCCACGGCTCCTCTAGGCTCTACCTCATCTGTTGGTTCTTGCATTCTAAATTTGGCTTCAGAAAGACCATAGTTCTGGAATGTAACCTTGATCCAAACCCCAATTCATTATCTTGCTAACATTGTGGCCGAGAGAAGTTCCCCTTATTTCCCATTGGGGTGCATAAAGCCTGCCACTCTGAGTATCACCTCAACCAATACATGGTCCTTAGATGCCTTCTTTAAGTGACAACTGATTGTCCTGTGTCACCTCCAGTGTGGTAAACCCCAAGGTGAAATGGGCTTCCTAGCGATCAAGCAGGAAGGTTCTAGAAACTGTAAACCTCCAGGGCTCCTTGCTTGGACAATTCTTTTTTCAAAGAGTGAAACTTTATTTGGGGTTCAAAATGCAGCCTTCTTTTGTTTCAAGTAGAGCCTCAGAATCCTAAAAAGCTTCAGATTAAAAAACAAAACTATCATCGGAGCGATGGCACAGTGGGTGGGGCGCTTGCTTTGCACGAGGCTGACACATTGAGAAAATGTTCAAAATAGTAATGGCTGAAAACTTTCCAAACTTAATGAAAGATGATTCAGGAAGCTTTAAATTGGAACAACTTTATTTTTTTTCTTTGTTTATTTTATTTTTTTGGGGGGGGGGTCACACCCAGTGGCGCTCAGGAGTTACTACTCCTAGCTCTGCATTCAGAAACCACTCCCGGCAGGCTTGCGGGACCATATGGGATATCTGGATTCGAACCACCATTCGTCCTGGGTTGGTTGTGTACAAGCCAAATGACCTACCGCTGTGCTATTGTTCCAGCCCCTAATTGGAACAACTTTAAATTGAAAAAAAAAATCAAAGTAATCTATGCCAAAATGCATCCTTTAAATTTTCATTAAAAATACAAATTATAGGGGCCGGGCAGTGGCGCTGGAGGTAAGGTGCCTGCCTTGCCTGCGCTAGCCTAGGACGGACCGCGGTTCGATCCCCCGGCGTCCCATATGGTCCCCCAAGAAGCCAGGAGCAACTTCTGAGCGCATAGCCAGAAGTAACCCCTGAGCGTCACAGGGTGTGGCCCAAAAACCAAAAAAAAAAAAAAAAAATACAAATTATAGGGGTCAGAGAGATAGCATGGAGGCAGTGCATTTGCCTTGCATGCAGAAGGATGGTGGTTCGAATCCCGGCATCCCATATGGTCCCCCTGAGCCTGCCAGGAGCGATTTCTGAGTGTAGAGCCAGGAGTAATCCCTGAGGACTTCCGGGTGTGACCATTCCCCCCCCCAAAAAAAAAAACCCCACAAATTATAAATTAAATGGAAAACTTATGACAGTGGAAGGAAATTTTAAAATAAGCAGTTTTCATTACCAATGAGAATACCTGGGCCCGGAGAGATAGCACAGCGGTGTTTGCCTTGCAAGCAGCCGATCCAGGACCAAAGGTGGTTGGTTCAAATCCCGGTGTCCCATATGGTCCCCTGTGCCTGCCAGGAGCTATTTCTGAGCAGACAGCCAGGAGTAACCCCTGAGCACCACCAGATGTGACCCAAAAACAAAACAAAAAAAAAAAGCACAGAACCAATGAGAATACAATTCAGAGGACAGCTGATTTCTCCCTGAAACCATGGAGGATAAAAATGAAGAAAAGCACTTGAGGCTGGAGCAAAAGCAGTGGTAGGGCATTTGCCTTGTATGTGGCTGACCTGGGACAGACCCAGGGTTAATTCCTGGCATTCCATATGGTCCCCTGAGTCTACTATCAAGAGAGAATTTATTAGCTTATTTAGGAATATAGCTTATATAGGAATAGCTCAAGAGTGAGAACTGACAATGTTGGTGAGACCCTAGGTGATCCTGGGGGTTTTAGTTTTGTAGGTTGCTTACAAGAAGGGCAAGTGTCTTACCTCGGTTCTCTCTCCAGCTCCTGAGCTGATCTTTTTAAATGATTCCTAGGCCTTCCCCTGAGAAAGTCCACTTCATAGTGAGCTCAGGAAATCAGCCTTCTATTCACCCCATCACCTTTCCCTAAAGCTCTTACTGAGGCAGCAGGAAAGTTCTCATGTTAACTCACAGGGGTGACACCCTGACCTGCATCTGTTATCTGCCTCTTAGCTCTGAAACCCTGAGCCCACGGGCCGGAACCCTCAAATGGAATCTTCAACCCACATGGCTGACCCTGCATCTCTCCAGCCACATCCCCACAGTCATCCCTGACTTGGCCCCAGCGTTGAGTCACTCGACCACTTTGCCTTCCATGCTGAGTCACTCTCAACTTCTTCCAGAGCTTACATGGATTGATCTCCCTCTGGACTTGGGGAACTTAGCAAATGTCTTTTTCTCTTCCTGTAAACAGCTGTAGCTCTACCCACTTGAACTTTTCCCTCTAGCTAACTTCTATCCACTTTCCAAGCATCTGTTTAGGTCTCTTCCTTCAAGAAGTCATCCTGGGATCCTTCACTGAGGGTGAGCTACCAGCACATGATCAATGTTTCAGCGGACCACTCTTTTTGTCTCTACTCAAACAAACACTCTAGCTAGACTCATCTAGTGAGATAGTTGAGAGTCTGATTAGCCTATCACCCTGTTTTCCCAGAACATGGCATGATGCCTAACACACAGGGGAGATTCAAAAAAACACTCACTGAGTAGGGTACTAATGAATGAATTAGAGTACGAATGAATGAATGAATAAATGAATGAGGCCTGGTTATAGCCAGGCATATAAATGGGGAACCCTGGTTCCATCTTTGGCACCTCATGGCCTACTGATCACCCTGACAGTGCTGGGGCAGCCTTAAGGCACCTACAACCTAAACAATGAATGTATGTCAATTCTTCAATATGAATATAATCACCCTCATTTATACATGCTCATGCAGACCATTCAGGCTTCTAAAATGATTTATATAAAGCTCTCAACCCATAACAAGAGTCATATCTTGGCTCCATATGGCCCTCTAAGAGCCTTTAGAAGTGATCTCTGAACTCCATTGGGAGGCACCAAAATAAAACTCTATTTGACTTCCAGAGCCTCTGCCTTCTTTTTCCTCCACCTAGATGTTGTCCCTCCCTAGATTTGTCCTCTACATCACCCACACTATGCCATTCCCCAATACCCCTCAGCACCACCACCCCATTCTCAGAACCTGATAACCCAAACACTTCTGTCAGCTGTTAATGTTCAGTCTGATCTGCTCCCTCCACCTGGGGCATCACATGGCAACAGAAATTTCAGCTTGAAGTCAAATGTGAATGTCTAACAGGAATTTCAGCCAGAAAGGGAAGACTTTTACCTGGGGACCAGGTGGTTACTGCCTAGTGGAAGTGACAGAACTGCCCCACCTGCCTTTTCCCAGAGCCACCATCTACTTACCCAGGTTGCCCTCCTGCCTAGCCAGCATTCCATCTTTATGAGGTCACTGGGCTCTGGAATACTCAGCAATGTACCCACCAGGACCCACCTCAAGAGAAGCAGGGAGCACCCTTCCAGGAAGGGCCTGTCCCTTCGGAACTGGAGTGACAGTACAGGGTCTGATCTCTGACAGCTTATATGGTTCTCTGAACACTGCCAAGAGTGATTCTTGAGTGCAAAACCAAGAGTAAGCCCTGAGCACACCAGGTGTGACCCAAAAATCAAAAAAAAAAGAAAAAAGGAAAGATAGAGAGAGAAAGAAAGAAAGAAAGAAAGAAAGAAAGAAAGAAAGAAAGAAAGAAAGAAAGAAAGAAAGAAAGAAAAGAAAGAAAGAAAGAAAGAAAGAAAGAAAGAAAGAAAGAAAGAAAGAAAGAAAGAAAGAAAGAAAGAAAGAAAGAAAGAAAGAAGATGAAGAAGAGAAGAAAGAAGAAGAAAGAAAGAAAGAAAGAAAGAAAGAAAGAAAGAAAGAAGAAAGAAAAGAAAGAAAGAAAGAAAGAAAGAAAGAAAGAAAGAAAGAAAGAAAGAAAGAAAGAAAGAAAGAAAGAAAGAAAGAAAGAAAGAAGGGAGGGAGGGAGGGAGGGAGGGAGGGAGGGAGGGAGGAAGGAAGGAAGGGAGGAGGGACGGGAGGCGGGAAGGGAGGAGGGAAGGGAGGAGGAAAGGAAAGAGGGAAGGGGAAAGGGAAGGGGAAAGGGGAGGGGAAAGGGAAGGGGAAAGGGGAGGGGAAAGGGAAGGAGAGGGGAAAGGGGAGGGGAAAGGGGAGGGGGAGGGGAGGGGAAAGGGGAGGGAGAGGGGAGGGGAAAGGGAAGGGAGAGGGAAGGGGGAGGGGGAGGGGGAGGGGAGGGGGAGGGGGAGGGAAGGGAGGGGAGGGGGGAGGGGAGGGGAGAAAAGAGAGGGGAGGGGAGAAAGGAGAGGGAAGGGGAGGGGAGGGAGGGGAGAAAGGAGAGGGAAGGGGAGGGGAGGGGAGGGAGGGAGGGAGAGGGGAGGGGAGGGGAGGGGAGGAAGGAGAGGGGAGGGGAGGGGAGGAAGGAGAGGGGAGGGGAGGGAAGGAAGGAGGGGAGGGGAGGGAAGGGAAGGAGGGGGGAGGGGAGGGAAGGGAAGGAGGGGGGAGGGGAGGGAAGGGAAGGAGGGGGGAGGGGAGGGAAGGGAAGGAGGGGGGAGGGGAGGGAAGGGAAGGAGGGGGGAGGGGAGGGAAGGGAAGGAGGGGGGAGGGGAGGGAAGGGAAGGAGGGGGGAGGGAAGGGAAGGGAAGGAGGGGGGAGGGAAGGGAAGGGAAGGAGGGGGGAGGGAAGGGAGGGGAATGAGGGGGAAGGAACGGGCAGGAAGGAGGGGGGAGGGAAGGGGAATGGAGGGAAGGAGGGGGAGGGAAGGGGAATGGAGGGAAGGGAGGGGGGAGGGAAGGGGAGGGGAGGGAAGGGAGGGAGGGAGGGAGGGGAGGGAAGGGAGGGAGGGAGGGAGGGGAGGGAAGGGAAGGAAGGGAGGGGAGGGAAGGGAAGGAAGGAGGGGGGAGGGAAGGGAGGGAAGGAGGGGGGAGGAAGGGAGGAAGGAGGGGGAGGGAAGGGAGGGAAGGAGGGGGAGGGAAGGGAGGGAAGGAGGGGGGAGGGAAGGGGAATGGAGGGAAGGAGGGGGAGGGAGGGAGGGGAGGGAAGGGAGGGAGGGAGGGAGGGGAGGGAAGGGAGGGAGGGAGGGAGGGAGGGAAGGGAGGGAGGGAGTGAGGGAGGGAAGGGAAGGGAGGGAGGGAGGGGGAAAGGAAAGGAAGGGAGGGAGGGGGAAAGGAAAGGAAGGAAGGAAGGAAGGAAGGAAGGAAGGGAGAGAGAGAGAGAGAGAGAAAGAAAGAAAGAAAGAAAGAAAGAAAGAGAAGAAAGAAAGAAGAAAGAAAGAAAGAAAGAAGAAAGAAAGAGAAAGAAAAGAAAAGAAAGAAAAGAAAGAAAGAAAGAAAGAAAGAAAGAAAGAAAGAAAGAAAGAAAGAAAGAAAGAAAGAAAGAAGAAAGGAAAGGAAAGAAAAGAAAGAAAGAAAGAAAGAAGGAAGGAAGGAAGGAAGGAAGGAAAGAAAGGAAGGAAGGAAGGAAGGAAGGAAGGAAGGAAGGAAGGAAGGAAGGAAGGAAGGAGGAAGGAAGGAAGGAAGGAAGGAAAGAAAGAAAGAAGGAAAGAAAAGAAAGAAAGAAAGAAAGAAAGAAAGAAAGAAAGAAAGAAAGAAAGAAAGAAAGAAAGAAAGAAAGAAAGAAAGAAAGAAAGAAAGAAAGAAAGAAAGAAAGAAAGAAAGAAAGAAGAAAGAAAGAAAGAAAGAAAGAAAGAAAAAGAAAGAAAGAAAGAAAGAAAGAAAGAAAGAAAGAAGAAAGAAAAGAAAGAAAGAAAGAAGAAAGAAAGAAAGAAAGAAAGAAAAAAGAAGGAAAGACAGACGAAAGAAAGAAGAATGAAAGAAAGTAAAGAAAGAAAGAAAGAAAGAAGAAAGAAGAAAGAAGAAAGAAAAAGAAAAAGAAATAAGAAAGAAGGAAAAGAAAGAAAGAAAGAAGAAAGAAAAGAAAGAAAGAAAGAAAGGAAAGGAAAGGAAGAAGAAAGAAAGAAAGAAAGAAAGAAGAAAGAAAGGAAAGAAAGAAAGAAAGGGAGAGAGTGAAAGAAAGAAAGAAGAAAGAAAGAAAGAAAGAAAGAACGAAAGAAAAGAAAGAAAGAAAGAAAGAGAAAGAAAGAAAGAAAGAAAAGAAGAAAGAAAGAAAAGAAAGAAAGAAAGAAGAAAGAAAGAAAGAAAGAAAGAAAGAAAGAAGAAAAGAAAGAAAGAAAGAAAGAAAGAAAGAAAGAAAGAAAGAAAGAAAGAAAGAAAGAAAGAAAAAGAAAGAAAGAAAAAGAAAAAGAAAAGATTGATTTCTGAGCGCATAGCCAGGAGTAACCCCTGAGCATCAAACGGGTGTGGCCCAAAAACAAAACAAAAAATAAGAGGAGAAGGGGGGAGGGAGAAAGGAGAAGGAGGGGGAGGGGAGGGGGGAGAAGGGGAGGAGGAGGGCCTGTCCCCTATTCTATCACAAAGGATGCTCTCACTCAAGGAGCAGAGTCTTGCTTGGCATTCAAGGCTCCCCAGACAAGCCCCTCAATGGCTTATGCCACCATTGATTCTAGGGTGACAACCTGATTCAAAGGAACATGGTGGGGTCTGGGGTACAGCTAATGGGAGGTGAAGCAGGTGGTGGCCAGAGGTTTTGGAATCAGGCCATGAGGCACACAGAAACTGAGCACCACCAGGGAACAGTGTTTCCATGATGAAGGACACACCGAGGTCTCTCCCCTCCCTGCCCTGCCCTCACCTGGCACAGAGAGCAGTGAGGAGCTGGGGAGCTGGCAGGGGAAACCCATATCATGATAAGGAAATGAGAACACTGTTGTTTTCCTAGCCCGCTTGGCTTGAGCAGCCCCTAGATGTGATTCCTGACACCACGTGGCCTTACACACACACACACACACACACACACACACACACACACACACACACACACACACACACACACACACACACACACACACACACACACCCTCCTGGCTACATCTGAGCTATGCTGGGTGTGGACCCAGAATCAAACCAATAGAAAGATGCCAGTGACAAAATGACATCTTCTGTGCTCTATTTTTGTTTGTGTTTTTTGGGTCACACACGGGTGTTGCTCAATGCTACTTGCTCGGGGATTACTCCTGGCTCTGTATTCAGGAATGATTATTACTCTTGGCGGTGCTCAAGGGACCATATGGAATGCTGGGGATCAAACCCAGGTCAGCCTTGTGCAAGGAAAGCGCCCTACGCAGTCATTCTGGCCCCTCTGTTGGTCTTGTTTACAAACTCACTGTGAAGTAGCTCCAGCCCATTGTCCTTCAACTTTTCTTTTTTTCTTTTCTTTCTTTCTTTCTTTCTTTCTTTCTTTCTTTCTTTCTTTCTTTCTTTCTTTCTTTCTTTCTTTCTTTCTTTCTTTCTTTCTTTCTTTCTTTCTTTCTTTCTTTCTTTCTTTCTTTCTTTCTTTCTTTCTTTCTCTCTCTCTCTTTCTTTCTTTCTTTCTTCCTTCCTTTCTTCCTTCCTTCCTTCCTTTCTTTCTTTCTTTCCTTCTTTCTGTTTTTTGTATTTTTTTTGTATTTTTGGTCAACACCCGTTTGATGCTCAGGGGTTACTCCTGGCTAAGCGCTCAGAGAGTGCCCCTGGCTTGGGGGGACCGTATGGGACACCGGGAGATCGGAACCGCGGTCCTTCCTTGGCTAGAGCTTGCAAGGCAGACACCTTACCTCTAGCGCCACCTCTCCAGCCCTTCTTTCTTTCTTTTTTTTTTGTTTTGTTTTGTTTTGTTTTGGGGGCATACCCAGTAATGCTAAGGGGTTACTCCTGGGTATGCACACAGAAATCGCTCCTGGCTTGGGGGGACCATATGGGACACCGGGAATCAAACCCAGGTCTGTCCTTTGTCATCAGCATGTAAGGCAAACACCCGACCACTGTGCTTTTGCTCTGGACCCATCCTTCAATCTTTCTGCACCTGCTACTGGCACCTGTATGCATCTTGAGCCAAAGATAGGCAATAGGAGCCAAGGTGGTGGATGGTGGGTTTCTGCCCTTCTACACCATCATGACCAGTGCTTGCAGACGCTGCTCTGGAAAGCTGGGTGTGCTTGGATACTGAGCTCAGGAACTCCCAGTCTGCCTCTTCCGACAGTCCCATAGCACTTTACAGGCAGCCCCCAGAGACTCTCCCCTGGGCTCTCACCTTCCTGCCTCCTTCCTCCTTTGGGGTGACAAGCACCTCCCAAAATTCCTGGGAACTCCTTCCTTTTCTCTTCTGGCTACAGGGTTAACCACAATGCTGCCACTATTGGATTGAATCTGTCAACTCAAAATTTGCTTCACAGCTTGAGGGTGATTCTCAGGGATGTTTCTGAAACTGGAGTCAATGTGCATGAAGATATTTATTTTCATTTCATATTTATTTCGTTTTTTATTTTCATATTTATTTTCATTCACACAGGAAAATCTCTGCCTGGGGTGCACCATACCATTCTGTAAGACCCTATCTCATTTCAGGGGCGGGGTGGGGCTGCAACTTCCTCTGCTACTTCCCCTAATACACGGGGGTAGGGGGGCCTTCTCCATCTACAAGTGAAAAAAAGTGACATAAGGAGGTTACTAAATTTTACTATTCTCTTCTAAGAACCCAAGAGATGTACTGATGTACCTATGGTGCTGATTTAAAGTAAATATTTTTTCAAATAGGAAGGCAAGGAGGAAGGGTCTCTCCTAGAGGAAAAGCACACTTGGGTTTCACCCATCGGTACTCAGAGGATGGTAAAGTGACAGGGATTGAATTTCCACCTGCAAAACTTCTGCCCTTTGTTTCTCCAGCTCCCAGGCTCAGTTTCAGTTTCCATATTTTGCACATCAACCTGATCATTGTCAACGTTGGCTGCCCCCAAGTCTCTCCCCACTCTTGCTCTTTTCCAGGGTTCGCAGGTTGGGGTGTCTATGTTTTGCGCAGAACTCAGGAGTGTTGTCTCTAGGAAGGGGCATCTGACATATCTGATAGCTTCCTCTCTTTGTGAAAGAGAATCTCTTCTTTTTCATTTGTTTTTTCTTTTTTTGTTTGTTTTGTTTTGTTTTGTTTTTGGGTCACACCCAGCAGCGCTCAGGGGTTACTCCTGGCTCTATGCTCAGAAATCGCTCCTGGCAGGCTCAGAGGACCATATGGGATGCCGGGATTTGAACCACCGACCTTCTGCATGCAAGGCAAACGCTTCACCTCCATGCTATCTCTCCAGCCCCTCTTCTTTTTCATTTATATCTTATATTTGCTTTTTTTTTTTAATTAAATATTTATTTATTTAGGTTTTGGGGCCACATCTAGTGGCGCTCAGACATTACTCCTGGCTCTGTGTTCAGAAATAGCTCCTGACAAGCTCGGGGGACCATTTGGGATGCCAGAAATCAAGCCAGGCTGCGTGCAAGGCAAAAGCCCTACCGCCGTGCTATTACTCTGGCCCTTTATATTTGTTCTTTTAATTTTTGTTTTGTTTTGGGATTCTACCTGGCAGTGCTCAGGTTTTACTCCTGGCTCTGCATTCAGGAATCACTCCTAGCAGGGCTCAGGGGATAATATGGGGTACCAGTGCTCGGTTAGCCATGTGCAAGGCTAGTACCCTTCCTGCTATACTACCTCTCAGGCTTTAATCTTCTGTTTCTGACTTTTTTTTTTTTTTTGGTGAGGGGCACACTTATTAGTGTTTAAGATTTAGTCCTGGGTCTGTAGAAATCACTTTTGGCAGGATTCTGGAGACTTTGTGGGGTGTTGGGAACTGAATTTAGTTTAGCCACATTCAAGGCAAGTGCCCTATCCTCTACTATCTCTCCAGCCTCTATATCTTACTTTCTATAGAATCACTAGCTTTGCCTTCTCTCCTTTTTGCCCCATTTCTAAGTGGAAGTTATTTGCCTTGATCTATTTTTTTTGTTGTTGTTTTTGTTTTTTTTTTTTAACCACACCCGGCGTTGCTCAGGGGTTACTCCTGGCTGTCTGCTCAGAAATAGCTCCTGGCAGGCACGGGGGACCCTATGGGACACCGGGATTCGAACCAACCACCTTTGGTCCTGGATCGGCTGCTTGCAAGGCAAACGCCGCTGGGCTATCTCTCCGGGCCCCTCAGAAAATGTTAACGTCAGGCCGGAATGATTACAGAGCCTTGCACGCAACCAACCCAAGACCTGATTTGATCCCCAGTTTTCCATATGGTCCCCTGAACTTGCCAGGAGCAATTCTGAACTCAGAGCCAGGAGTAACCCCTGAGCGCAGCCAGGTATACCCCAAAAATAAAAACATGTTTCCATCAGAAAATTGTAATTTTCCTTCTGACCGGCTCAGGGGACCATAGGGGATACTGGGGATAGAACCCACACCTATTTAGGGTTGGCTGTGTGCAAGGCAAATGCCCTCCTACTGAGCTATTGCTCTGGCCCTGACAAGGGATTTTATTTCTTTTGTTTATTTGGTTGGCTGGTTGGTTGGTTGACTTGGGACCACAACCAGTGGTATTCAGGGGTTACTCCTGGCTCTGTGCTCAGAAATCACTCCTGGCAGGCTCGGGGATCCATATGGGACACTGGGGATCAAATTCAAGTCCCTCCTGGGTTGGCCTCATGCAAGGAAAACACTCTGCCACTGTGCTATCATTCCAGTCCTGACAAATGGGTTTTATTTCTTTCTAATCTTATCCAGGGAGCAGCCTTAGGAGTTCATCTTTTGGAAGGCGTAGCCTACCAGAATCCAGATTCTGGAGGGGCCAGAGCTTTCCGAGTCCTGCACGGCCACATGCAGGCCCAGATTTACCACATTCCTTGCCACAGAATCACCCTTCTGGCTGCTCACCCCAGAGTTTCTGCTGCTGTGTCTTGACTGTATTTGGGGAGGGGGTAGGTGATGGAGGATTTTTCACTATTCTGTCTACCTCCAGGCACACTTTAGAAAACCTTTTTTTTTTTATTATTTGTTTGTTCGTAGATTTGTTTTGGGGGGGGTGTTGGGTTTTATTCCATTTTGTTTTGGTTTTCAAGACACACCTAGTCATGCTCAGTTTACTCCTGTTCTTGCACTCAAGGATCACTCCTGGTAGGTTTGGGAGACCCTTGTGGGGTGCCAGAGATGGAAGAGATGGTGCCATGTGCAAGACAAACTCCCTACTCATTGTGCTAAAAAGCTAGAAAGCTTTTTGAATTTTGTCCATCTTTTTTTTTTTTTTTTTTTTTTTTTTTTTTTTTGGTTTTTGGGCCACACCCTTCGGTGCTCAGGGATTACTCCTGGCTGTCTGCTCAGAAATAGCTCCTGGCAGGTACGGGGTACCATATGGGACACCGGGATTCGAATCAATCACCTTTGGTCCTGGATCAACTGCTTGCAAGGCAAACACCGCTGTGCTATCTTTCCGGGCCCTTGTCCATCATTTAAGCTGTCTCCCTGGGACGTTGGTTCTGTGTTGCTGATGCATGCTACTGGTGGTGCTCCCCAACTTCTCCCTCCTCCACTCTTCAACACAATTTCTGCTTCAGCTGTTATGGGGCTGCACTGAGAGACTCAGAGTGCCAGAGAAATTCTGAAGAGTTTATTAACTGGTGACTACAAGGGTCCCAGACCCAACTCATGTAAGCTACGATGATGTTTCCTTTTTTTTTTTTTTTTTTTTTTTTTGGTGTTTCCCTTTTATAGGCTCTTTTTAGGATGTGAGCGAGAAGTGGGGTGGTTAAACAGAAGCAGAACAGCTTTTATTAGCACAAGAATTACTATTTGCTGATGATAACATTTTCCTAGGTCTGTTAACAGATTTATGACATTTGTCAGTAACTGCTAACCGAGAGGATTCTTGTGGTTACGGAGAGTTCTTATGACTTCCCTTTTTTAAATATTCTGAGCTGGCAAGAAGGCAAGAGCAGTAAATAAAGTAGCACTGACACTATCACACAGCAAACATGAGATCCCCCAACTCGCTGGCATGGCTACTGCCTCTGTGCCTTTTCTCTCCATGTTTTCTTCATCTATTGCAATTAGAATTTTTTTTTTTTTGGCTTTTGGGTCACACCTGGCAGTGCTCAGGAGTTACTCCTGGCTCTATGCTCAGGAATCGCTCCTGGCAGGCTTGGGGGACCATATGGGATGCCGGGATTCGAACCACCGACCTTCTGCAGGCACGGCAAATGCCTTACCTCAATGCTATCTCTCCGGCCCCACAATTAGAATTTTTTTTATTTTATTTTATTTTGGTTTTTGGGCCACACCCGGTGGTGCTCAGGGGTTACTCCTGGCTGTCTGCTCAGAAAGAGCTCCTGGCAGGCACGGGGAACCATATGGGACACCGGGATTCGAACCAACCACCTTTGGTCCTGGATCGGCTGCTTGCAAGGCAAACGCCGCTGTGCTATCTCTCCGGGCCCCACAATTAGAATTTTTAATAATAATATTCAGGGGCTGGAAAGAGAGAGTACAGAGGTTACAGCACATGCTTTGCAAGCAGTCAGCCCAGGTTTGATCCCTGGGACCCCATATGTTTCCTTGTGCACCACCAGGAGTGGTGCAACCCTAAGCAGTATTGAAAGAAGATAAAGTCATATACAGGATACCCCTTCAGTAACAATATTGCAAACCACAGTGTCTAATGGAAGAGAAAGAGACAGAGGAGGAAGAAGAGAAAAGGTGGCAGAGGAGGAAGAGGAGGAGAAGGAGGAGGAGGAAGAGGAGAAGGAGAAGGAGGAGGAGAAAGAGGAGGAGGAGGAGAAAGAGAAGGAGGAAGAGGAGGAGGAGAAGGAGAAGGAGGAGAAGAAGGAGGAGAAGGAGGAAGAGAAGGAGGAGTAAGAGGAGGAGAAGGAGGAGAGAGGAGGAGGAGGAGGAAAGAAGAAAGAAGAGGTGGCATTGGTGAAAGGTGTTGTACATTACATTTTATGACTGAGACTCAATCATGAACAACTTTTTAACTTTGAAAAAAAAAAACAATTGTATTATGGAACAACCTTGTAACCATAGTGTTTAAATACCATCATTTTTTTTTTTAAAGAAGTGACCCCTGGGGCCGGGCGGTGGCGCTAAAGGTAAGGTGCGCCTGCCTTGCCTGCGCTAGCCTTGGACAGACGGCGGTTCGATCCCCCGGTGTCCCATATGGTCCCCCAAGCCAGGAGCAACTTCTGAGCGCATAGCCAGGAATAACCCCTGAGTGTTACCGGGTGTGGCCCAAAAACCAAAAAAAAAAAAAAAAAAAAAAAGAAGTGACCCCTAAGCACAGAGCTAAAAGTAACTGAGCACTGCTGGATACTGCTGGATATGGCCTAAAATCCAAAAGTAAACAAAAATAAAATTTCAGGTGGAAGATAGCTCAAAGGGCCTAAGGGCATTGCTATTCATTCCCCTGAGCAAAAACTGGGAGCAGCCCCTGAGCATTGCCAGGTGTGGCATCAAAACAAAAACAGAAACAAATAA
>NC_064853.1:23915073-23970073 GCF_024139225.1 Suncus etruscus
GTCTGCCTTGCAAGCGCTAGCCAAGGAAGGACCGTGGTTCGATCCCCCGGCGTCCCATATGGTCCCCCAAGCCAGGGGCAACTTCTGAGCACTTAGCCAGGAGTAACCCCTGAGCATCAAACGAGTGTGCCACCCCCCCCCAAAAAAAAAAAGAAATGTTGAACAGGCCAGAAACAGAACACAGAATTTAACAAAATCAGACCTAGATAACCCTGGTTGATCCTGAAGCCACATATATTCTCTCAAACCCCACAATGAATGGTTCCCAAAGACAGAGCCAGGAATCAACCCTCAGTACCTCTGGCTCAATACACAACCCACACACACACACACACACACACACACAAAGACAAAGAAATGTGTTGCTTAACATGTTAACACTGGTGCTGCAAATTGTGCTAATTAAACCACTTTCAAATATGAGCCACAGGTGGTACACACTGGCATCAATGTCAAACCAATATTTTGGGGCCGGGCGGTGGCGCTGGAGGTAAGGTGCCTGCCTTGCCTGCGCTAGCCTAGGACGGACCGCGGTTCGATCCCCCGGTGTCCCATATGGTCCCCTAAGAAGCCAGGAGCAACTTCTGAGCGCATAGCCAGGAGTAACCCCTGAGCGTCACAGGGTGTGGCCCAAAAACCAAAAAAAAAAAAAAAAAAAAAAAAAAAAAAAAAAAAAAAAGAAAACAATTTCGGGGCCAGAGTGATAGCACAGCATTTGGTCATGCACACAGCTGACCTGTGTTTGATTCTCGGCATCCCATGTGGTCCCCAAGCCTGCTAGGAGAGATTTCTGAGCGCAGAGCCGGAGTAACCCCAGAGCGCTGCCAGGTGTGGCCCAAAAACAAAAGAAAGAAAAGAAAGCAAAATTCAACTATCAAAAGAAAGTCAAGAAGTGGCCAGAGCAATAGCAAAGCAGTAAGGTTGCCTTGAATGTGGCCAACACAGGATAGACCCTGATTTGAATCCCAATATCCCATATGTTCCCCTGAGCCTGCCAGGAGTGACTTCTGAGCTCAGAGCCAGGAGTCACACCTGAGGGCTGTGGGTGTGACCCCCCCCCAAAAATAAAAATCAAAGAAAAAATACCAATAATAAATGTGACTATTGAAAAGGATGGGGAAGATGATCTATAAAATAGTAAGCTTACAAGCAAGTTTCAGAGACTCTATCCTTTTCCTCACACCCCATCTTCACTCTGCCCCTCAGTCCTGATCTCATCTGCTCCGTAGGCTGTGTGTAGATCGAGGCTCAGTCCCAGAAGCAGCCAGTCCTCTGAAACACCCCTGGAACTTTCTGTGACAGACGCCTCTGCATCCATGGCAGCTCCCTTGAGGAACTCTTGTTTTTTTATTTATTTATTTATTTATTTATTTATTTATTTATTTATTTATTCATTTTTTGGTTTTTGGGTCACACCGGCAGCACTCAGGAGTTCCTCCTGGCTCCACACTCAGAAATCACTCCTGGCAGGCTCAGGGGACCACATGGGAAGCTGGGATTAGAACCACCGACATGCAAAGCAAATGCCTTACCTTCATGCTGTCTCTCTGGCCCCTCTTGTCTTTTTTTTTTTTTTTTTTTTTTTGGTTTTTGGTTTTTGGGCCACACCCGACGGTGCTCAAGGGGTTACTCCTGGCTGTCTGCTCAGAAATAGCTCCTGGCAGGCACGGGGGACCATATGGGACACCGGGATTCGAACCAACCACCTTTGGTCCTGAATCGGCTGCCTCCAAGGCAAGCACCGCTGTGCTATCTCTCCGGGCCCCTTTTGTCTTTTTTTTAATGACTTCTTTCACTGAGCACCCTGGCTTGCAATGGTGCTGGAGATGCTGTTCACTATTGCCAGCTACCACACTAAGCCTCTGGTCTGTGTGTTGAGAGAGACCACTGTCCCATGTCCCTTTCCAAATCCTTCAGTCCCCTCATTTCGTAGCTCTTTTTTTGGGGGGGGGGTTGGTTTTGGGGTCACACCCAGCAGTGCTTAGGGGTTACTCCTGATTCTATGCACAGAAATCGCTCCTGGCAGGCTCGGGAAACACCCTACATCCATGCTCTCTCTCCGGCCCCTCATTTTCCAGTTTTTTTTTGTTTTTGTTTTTGTTTTTTTGGTTTTGGGGCCACACCCGGCAGTGCTCAGGGGTTTCTCCTGCCTATATGCTCAGAAATAGCTCCTGGCAGGCACGGGGGACCATATGGGACGCCGAGACCACCTTAGGTGCTGGGTCGGCTGCTTGCAAGGCAAACGCTGCTGTTCTATCTCTCCAGCCCTTCCAGTTCTATTGATCAAGTCTCAGGGTTTGTTCAGAAAGTCTCCACCGGAAGTTTAGATCACCAGACATTGGAGAGAAGGACGTTGTTGGATCATATTTTAAGGAGCAGGCTCCATCATCCAAAGATCCACCAACATGGAAGCTAGCCCAGATGTCCTCCTGATGAGCTCCCAGCTCACCCATGACCATCAGCTTCTTTTGTTGTGATTGGATCATATCTGACTGTGATCAGGGATCACTCTTAGAGGGGACCAGGCACCATATGTGGTGCTGGGGATCAAACCTGGGTTGGCTTCATACAAGGGCTAGTGCCCTCCCTACTGAACTATCACTCCATACTTGACAACTATAAACTTCCAACTCACTTTCCCAGCCAGCCCTGTTTAGCCCCCAGCCTAGCCTGAGAGGGAGGGGCTCTGAATCCACCATCTTCCCAGGTGGCTGGTCCCTGAATAAATGATTTGCCCTGAGCTAATTCTTGTCTCAGGATCAGTGACAAAAGGAAGACAAGGTCTAGCTGGTTAGTGCATATTTTTTATTTTAAAATAATGACAAGGGGGCAGAGAGATAGCACGGAGGTAGGGTGTTTGCCTTGCACGTAGAAGGATGGTGGTTCGAATCCCAACATTCCATTTAGTCCCCTGAGCCTGCCAGGAGCAATTTCTGAGCATGGAGCCAGGAGTAACCCCTGAGTGCTGCCAGGTGTGACCCCCCAAAATAAATAAATAAATAAATAAATAAATAAATAAATAAATAAATAAATAAATAAATAAATAAAAATAATGACAAGGAGTGGGTAGGGAATTTGCCTTGCACATGGCTGACCCAGGTTTGATCCCTGGCCTCCCATATGGTCCCCCATACACTGCTAAAAGAAATTCTGAAGTTCAAAGTCTGGAGTAACTCCTGAACACAACCCAAAAGCAAAACAAAAACAAAAAATAGGGCCAGAGAGATAGCTTGGAGGTAGGGTGTTTGCCTAACATCCAGAAGGGCAATGGTTTGAATCCCGGCATCCCATATGGTCCCCCATACCTGCCAGGGGTGATTTCTGAGCCCAGAGCCAGGAGTAACCCCTGAGCACCTGAGGAGTAACCCGGGTGTGACCCAAAAAACAATCAAACAAACAAAAAAATAGATTTGGCCAGAGGGATAATACATCAGGTAGGTCATTTGCCTTGCACACGATGAACCCAAGTTTTATTCCTGTCATCTCATATGGTCCCCCAAGCCTGCCAGAGTCAGAAGTAAGTCCTTGGTGCTGCTAGGTGTGACACCAAAAACAAAAAAAATATTTTTCTTATTTCCATATTTCTGAACTTTCCACCCTTTTTTGAGCTTTATAGTAGCAGAAGATGAAATCCTTTTTTCCCCTTAGTTCTTTCCGGAGCAGCTTCCAGTCCCCAGACACCTTGGCCTGGCCCAGAGACTCCTCCATCCATGGCCCTTGCCCTGCAGGCCACGCTGGATGCTTCGGGAGCAGGAGCAGGTCCATGGTGGGGTCTCCTGCCCAGCAGGCCATAGCTCTTGTGGTGAATGTTTATGAGCTGGAGTCAGGAACACATTATTTTTCTAACAAGGAATTCAGAATGCATTTCTCCACCCTCTGCTGGACTTCTGGGGGGTGGGGAAGGAGTGGGGTACAACCTCACAGGGGAACAGGGATCTCCCAGAATCCCCTGCCCACCAGCTTTATACAGCTGAAACAGCACTTTCTGAGATCCTGGGGTCTGGGGGACCTTTGTCTCTGACTGGTTCCACCCTCACTTGACCTCAGCATCCTTCTTGTCCCTTCCGTCACAGCTCTGAAGGTCCTCCTGAAATTTCCTCCTGAAATCCCTGGATACTGTGGAGATGGGGGACCTCTAGCTCTGCCCTTTCTCCCTTTATCTCACCCCACCTGGAGGCAGTGAAGACTTAACCAGATGCTGGAGCCTCAACTTTAGAAGGGGCACTGCTGGCCCTGGGGAGCCTTTGTCAAATCTGATCAACAGAGATTTGCCCAGTGTTGGGATGAAGTATGGCTGTCACTAAAAAGTGGTCAACTGAATAGTGGCCCACATCATGACACTTTTGTTATTAACCCTAGTAGCACTGTTATCCTGGGGGCATCCTCTGATGCCCTTTTCCTCTTTTGTTTTGTTTTGTTTTGTTTGGGGCCACACCTGGCTCTGCTTAGGGCCATGCTCAGGGCTGACTCCTGACTCTGTGTTTAGGGATCCCTTTGGGTGGGGTTCACAGAATCATATGTGATGCCAGGAATTAAACAAGGTCAGCTGCATGCAAAGCAAGTGCCTTAACCTTCCTGGGCCAGAAGAGATAGCACAGTGGTAGGACAGGGCGTTTGCCTTGCACGTGGCCAACCCAGGACAGAACCAGTTTGATTCCTGGCATCCCATATGGTCCCGTGAGCTTGCCAGTAGTGATTTCTGAGCACAGGGCCAGGTGTGCCCCCAAAACAAAAACAAAAACAAACAAAAATGAAAATGAACCTTCTTGGACCCTGAGCCCCTCCCCACCAATCTTCTGGGCTTATTCTCCACAGTTCTTCCCATCAGTGTCTTCCAAGAGTGGCTGATTCTCTGCCTCAGCCGTGTTTTTGGTCCAGAATCCAGATGACTGCATCCCATCGGTTCCTGAATGGCTCAGGGGATGACTCAGCCTCAGAGGAGGGGCAGCTGCAGAATGCAAGCATGCTGGCGACTGGGCAATTTCCATCTCAGATAGCTAATCTGGGAAATCCAGAGAGCTTTAATCTGTCCTGGGTAGATCTAATCTAAATCTGCTCTTCCTGACACCCTGGGCAGGGCAGCCAGACAAGCAAATTCAGCATCAGAGGCATCTTTATAAGGGAATGGCCCAGCCCCAGACAGGAGTTACTTGCTCCTCCAGTCTTGGTCTCAGGGCTCAGAGGCCACAGGCACTGCCAATCCCTTGGCACAGGGTTTGGGTGGGTAGGGTGCATCGAGCAGGGTGACAACCCATCCTCTGCTGCCTGTCCTTTTGCTCAAAGGTCGGGCAGAGTGGGGGCTGGATTTTTCACTTGATCAGATCCTGAAAGGGTGAAAGAGGAGAAATAGGGTGGAGAGAGAGGAGGGGCCACGGAGCGTCTCCTCTCTGGGACCTTTGAACCGGCTAGCGTAGGACTTCACGGGGGACCTGGTGCGACAAGGGTCCGGCCATCCCCCCTTCAGGAAGCCCTGAAGACTCTGGTACTAGGGAGCACAATTCGGGAGGCTCCCATGGCCTGCAAGAAAGAGTGTTGGAACAGTCGGACCAAGTGGGCCCTCATTGGCAGCAGCTGTGTGGTGCTGGTCCTCGTCATCGGATTGGTTCTGGGCTTCACTCTGCAGCCAGGTAGGGGTTCCTTTCCCACAGATCACCCACCTTTGACTTGGGCCCCAGCAGCCTCCTCCATCCACATGCCCACCAAGACTTCGCCTAGACCCAGCCTTCTGGAACTTTCTCCCCAGAAACTGCCCCAGACCTTTCCCTTCTTAGCTTCCAATGAGCTGCTTCAGCCCCACCTTCCTTTCTTCTGGGCAGTCTTGAGGGGAAAACACCAGCATCTTTTCCGTGGGAGCAAAGCTGGTGCTTAGGAGACCCCACAGCACTGGGGTTTTCACCTGCAAAGCATGTGCCCAGTCCTGGTCTATCAACTGGGCATCTTGAGCTCACCCACAGCTCTAAGAGCAGCCTCCCAACCCACTTGCGCACCTCCTGATAGCTGCCTGCACCCTCCCTTCATCCCTGATTCTTCCCTGCACCCAGCCCATACCTATTCTGACATCACAGACCTTGCCAAATCTCCGGCACCCCAGCAGCCATGTCCCGTCCCCCACTCGCGCCACCTGCTAGCTCTGCATCTCTACAATCCAGAGGTTCTTTCTCAACAACCCTGGCTCTGAGCACAGCCTATGCTGCTCTGACAGCCCCATCCTCACCCTCTCTCCCCATCTGCCTGGCTCCATTTGTTTTGCTGCATTTTCATTTTTGTGTGGGTACCACACTCTTTAGAGCTCAGGGGCTCCCTGTTCCCTTTGGGCCATCTCTCCTGTTCCGCTTCTTCCTCTCCTATGGGCTCTGTCCAGTGGCCCTCTGGCCCCCTTCCTCTGCTGTTCTAGCCAAAACTGCAGACACAGCTCTGAACAGCCTGGCCCCTCCTTCTCTAAATCCATTCATGCTCCAAATTCTCCTCCTCTGTGCACTTCCTGCTTGTCCCTGGCTAGATAAGGGCCTACAAGTGAAGTCTCCACTCACAAATTTCCCCTTGGTGAAACCCTGTGAGGGTCCCCCTAACTCTGCTGGAAGGCTTGCTGGTCATACCCTGGGATCCCAGGGAGGGGAAGGAGGAAGAAGGAGGAAACATGCTAACAGCCCCTCAGATGCCCACCCAAGGTGCCAGAAGAGCTGCCGCCCAGATGCTGACATGCTGGATTACCTGAGGGAGCTGGGCAACATCGACCGGCCGGATGGCCTAATGGTCACCTGGTACCACGCAGCCAACAGCCGACAGGAGATGGAGGAGGCTCTGAACAGTGAGTCCCAGGGCTGGAGTGGGTGGAAAGAAGGAAGTGGGGTCGAGGCCACTGAGGGATGAGGGGAGGGGCAGTGTCAGCAGAGGACACAGGCTTATCAGGTCCCCACTGGGAAAGAGGGTTCAGAGCAGGAAGTCACTGTCCACTGATGTCAAGTCCAAGTCCACGACCATCTCCCCTCCCCCATCTCCAGGATGCTGCAGTCCCTGCTATGGAAGGCTTTTACCCCTGAGAAAGCCAGAAGATGAGAGTTCAAGTGCCACAAAATTTTAGCTTTACTGTGTATAAAACAGTATGTGTGTGCATACATGTGTGTCTGTGTGTGATTGTATAGGTTTGTGTGCAGGCGCTGCTGGGGTTTGAACCCAGGGCCTCCTACATGTGGGTACTGATCTCTCTCCCATCCCAGTCAATCAGGTTGTTGCTCTGATTCTGCAGGAGTGATGGGGGCTTCTTGCACACGGCCCAGGGGCCTCTCCTGACACTAGTTCTATGGATTCAAAACAGCTCAATCTGTTTCTTCTTTGACAGAAGAAAAGGAGAGCTGGAGAGCCTAGATTAATGGTTTCTTGTATTTGAGGCCTAGATTTGATTTCTGGAACTGCTTGTTCCTCTGAGCACCACCAGGCGAGACCCCTTAGCTCAGAGCTGGGAGTAGCCCTCTGCACCCCAAAGTGTGGCCCTTCTACCCAGAAATAAATGCCAGAAGAAAAGCAGACTCCATAAAAGTTAGGTGAGCTGCCCTGAGTCCCAGTATCCCCACATGGCCAAGCCCACACAGGACCCAGTGCAAGCCCCATGCTCAGGTCCCTGCACCCTGGCCACCTGGTTCACCGGGGAAGAGAACTCCTCCAGTAGCGGGGGACACTATAGAGGATGTTCTCTATCCTAGGTTCAGAGACCCTAGACTAGAGCAACAACCAACAGGACAGAGGCACGGGCCTTGCTGTGAGCCGATCTCTAAGGTCACAGGCTGCTGGCCTCAGTCCATTTCTGATTTACGGCCTGAGGATGCACAATCCCAGGAATTTCTCAGTTGCAGCTGCTGCCCTGGGAGCACACTTCAGGAACCACAACTTAGCCACACCTTCAAGTGTCGGACATGGAAATGGGGTCTAAGAGGGTGTGAGCCTTGTCTGAGGTTGTATAGTAGGTCTGAAGCAAAACCAGGGTGAGATACCAGACCTCGGCTCTTATTACTTCCGGCCAATATGGGGGAAGGCCTATGTGTGCAAAAGGTTTGTAAGAAGGAAAGGAGAGGACAGCTAGAGAAATAGTACAGTGGATAAGGTGGTTGCCTTAGATGCAGCCAACCAGGTTCTATTCCCGGCATCCCATATGGTCCCCCAGCACTGCCAAGGGTGATTTCTGCATGTAGAACCAGGAGTAATCCCTGAGCATCACAGGGTATGGCCCTAAATCCTGGAGGAGAAAGGGTTAGCCAACACTGGGTAGGGCTGACTACTGGGGTTCCAGGATCTTATGAGGTGTGGTAAGGAGAAAGAAGAGCAAGGATTCTTGGAGAAAATCAGGGAGGTGGTTCTTATCTGGGAGATAAGGTCTCCGGGAAGGCCAGGGATCTCTCCCAGGCTCATTCCAGGTTGGCAACAAGCCAGAATTGGCCCCACCAAGAGGTTCCTTGCCTAAGAACAGGTGACCTGACTGGCTGCAGGTGACCGTGAAGATTTGTGAAGGGTCTAGAGGAGATTCCAGGCCCAGTTTTCTCCCTGAGGATCCTACTAGATGGTGACCTCACATTAAAGGGAATTGCACTGGAGACTCATCTTAGATGTGCTGGAGGACCAGACCCCATGTGGAGAGAGCCAGAGTGAAGGCCTGGGGCAGCCAAAGTCACTTCCAATCCCATCCGGGGACTGGCTAGAGAATAGCTCAGGGACCTCTATGGTCAGCAGTGTCGAGTTTTCTGCAAAACTGAGATTAGTGAGGGAGCAGCATGTTCATGGCCCAAAGCCAGGCATTTCCAGGGTGGAAGGTCATAATTAATCATGACACTGAGACATTGGCCAACTCCCTGAACTATCTATCTTACTCCAATAGGGCCTGACCTATAGCAACGGGAAACACAATGAACATTAAGTGCCAAGCTCATGAACTTATGATTTCTTGTAAATGAGGAAAAAGATGCACAGAGAGGTCAAGGAAACCCCCAAGGAAAACCCAAAGAAAGAAGGGAACTGACACTATAATGCGTTTGCCCTGGCCGCCATTGTGGAGATGGGCTCAGACGTAATTGGAAGCAGATGCTGACAGGTGAATGGCCTTGGAAGGTAGTGGGTGTGCCAGGCAGCCGTGTCTGGGGTGGAGCTGCAGCTTCGATAGGGCTTTGCAGGTGCCATCTGCCTAGGCAGTGAGAGCAGGAGGCACCCTGTCTCTAGCAGGATGGGCATGGAGTGGCACACTGCAAAGTACCTGTTTCAGTGCCAGAGGCAGCCTGGCACTTAGTCCTCCCTCTCCCTTCTAGAAGTTACATCTTGGTTTTAGAGAAATCTTCAAGATTCTCTGAGGTTTTTGTTTGGTTGGTTTTTTGTTTTTGTTTTGTTTTGTTTTTTTGGTCTTTGGAGTCATATCTCACAGTGCTCAGAAACCATCTTTTTTTTTGGGGGGTCACACCTGGCTGAGCTCAGGGATTACTCTTGGCTCTATGCTCAGAAATTGCTCCTGGCAGGCTTGGGGGACTATATGGGATGGCGGGATTCGAACCACGGTCCTTCTGCATCAAGGCAAACGCCCTACCTCCATGCTATCTCTCCAGATCCAGAGACCATCTTATACTGGGGATCAAACCCGAAACTCCTGCATGCAAATCATGTGCTTAGCCCCCTCAGTCCTCTTCCCCTGTTGTCTCTGACTTTACCTTTGTACCTTTGTGGACCTGAGTTAGCTACTGGATTCTGACTTTTTCTTTTTTTTTATTCTGACTTTTTCTATGATTGATTTATCCCATTATTCATCACTCAACAGCCTTTTAGGTCATAGTGGGCAGAGCTCAAGGTTACTCCCTACTCTGTGCTCAGGGTTGCTCCCATGGTGTATAAGGATGGGGCAGTGCCTGGATGGAACCAGAGTTGGCTATATTCAGAGTTGGCCTCAACCCCTGTTGCCCCTCAACATCCTGGGGCAGAGGAGTTGGGCCACAACTGACAGTGGTAGGGCTATTCATGGCTCTGTGTTCAGGAGTGAGTCCAGGATGTGCTTGGTGGGGCCATATTTGGTGGGGCAGGGACTTGAATTGGGGTCAACCAAATGCAAGGCAAGTAAGCACCTTAACCCCTGTACTATGTCCCCAGCATTTTAGAAGGCCTGGGCCCAGCTAAGTCCCAGATTCCAGCAGTTAGTCAAGTCTTAGACCCTGGCCTCTGGAGGCCAGGCACAGGAAGTCATGAGTCCTTGGGGCATGGGGTAGAGGGACCTACTGTGCAGAAAGTGAAGCCTATCACCCAATAATGGGGCTGGCATAGTCAGCAGTGCCTGGAGGAATTGGTATTTTAAGCCATCACTAACAGATGAGAAGGAGGTGTTCTCTGTAAGCTGTAGAGGCAAGAGTGTTGCTAAGGTAACAGCCTGTGTAAAGGCCCAGAGATTGCCTTTACATGGCCTTTCCAGCCTCACTGCTCAAAGTCTAGTCCCTGGGCCTGTGAAAAATATAGTTATGGGCCTTGCCCCAGAGCCACTTATCAGAACCTGCATTTGGACAGTTCCAGGGTGACTAGTAAAAACAAAACATTGACAGGAGAAAAGTTAGAGAGAGGGGTAGGAGAATGGAGACATGGGAAAGGAAAGGAGAGGAGAGGGAAGAAATTGGCCAGACCCTACCTGCTCAAGCAATTCTGCAAAAACAATTTTGCAAAGAATTGGGACCAGGGCTGGAAGAGACTGGTTTTGGTTTTACAAAAGGGACAAGATCAAGTCTGTGTTTAAGGCGCCCTCTGTTGGTGGTGTCGAGAAAGGGAACTAGGGGAGCAAGACTGAAAATGAGGGAGACCACCAGCCTTGACTCCACCACAAAGGGGCAGCAGCCCTAGAGAGGAATTTTCAGCTCCCCAGAGAATATAGGGGTCAGAGGGCAGCCAGACACGCAGGGCCAGATGGAATTAATTGCATGAACTGAACTAAAGAGGTTAGGGATGGGGCAAACAAATGCACTGGGGTGTAGGCATGAATCAGTACCATTTTTTCCAGATATAATTTAGTGATATGGTTTCTAAAGGCATTCTTATTTGGGTCGGGGGGCATGCCCAGCAGCACTCAGGGGTTAATCCCAACTCTGGGCTCAGAAATCATTCCTAGAAGCTCAGGGGACTATATGGGATGCCAAGAATCGAAACTGGGTCCATTCAGGCTCGGCCACACCCTACCACTGCTATCTCTCCAGCTCCCTAAAAGCATTTTTTGGGAGGGTTTTGGAGTCACACCCGCTTCGCTCAGGGATTACTTCTGGCTCTCCACTCAGAAATCCTCCTGGCAGAATCAGGGGGCCATATGGAATGCTGGGATTCGAACCACCATCCTTCTGCATGCAAAGCAAATGCCCTACCTCCATGCTATCTCTCTGGCCCCCCTAAAGGCATTTTTTAATCCCCTGCATTGCTTTGGCTCAAACTCCAGGACCAGAAATCAGAAATGATCATTGGGGCCGGGGAGATAGCACAGCAGTAGGGCATTTCCTTCCATGCCACCACCACAGGATAGACAGTGGTTTGAATCTCACATCCCATATGTCCCCCATGCCTGCAGGAGCGATTTCTGAGCGCAGAGCCAAGAGTGACCCCTGAGCGCCACCGGGTGTGACCCAACCCCACCCAAAAAAAAGATCCTAAAAAGTAAGGTCACCAAAAAAAAAAAAAAAAAAGCAGTGAGCAGTGACTCTCAGGGGTTACTCCTGGCTCTACACTCAGAAATTGCTCCTGGCTTGGGGGGCCATATGGGATGCTGGGGGATCAGACTGAGGTCTGTCCTGCATCAGCCACGTGCAAAGCAAACGCCCTACCTCACTTCTACTTAGTAATAGCAAAACTAAACAAGTAAATATCTCAGAAGTGAGAGAGTAACTGAGTTATGGGATCACTCCCAATCAAGGCTCTTGCAATCTTTTGAGGATGAAGGGGACTGTCCGCATTCGGTCTTTGCTCCAAGGTCATCCCTAATGACTCATGGGACACTTCCCAGTCGACTTTGGGCTCCCACATGCAAAGCCTTCAGCCAGCCCTTGAGCCATCTCTGATCCCTGGTCAAAGTTTTTGTTTTGTTTTCTTTTCTTTGGGGGTTACACCTGACAGTACTCAGGAGTTACATCAGGCTCTGAGCTCAGGGGTCATTCCTGGCCGTACTTAGGGGATCATATGGGATGCCGGAAACTGAAATCAGGTTGGTCATATGCAAGGCAAATACCCTATCCACTGTGCTATTTGCCCCAGCCCACCCTGGCATTTTATAAAAATAAGATGTAGGGACCAGAGTGATAGCACAGCGGTAGGGCATTTGCTTTGCACGTGGCTGACGCAGGACAGACCTCAGTCCGATCCCCCAGCATCCCATATGGCCCCCCGAGCCAAGAGCGATTTCTGAGTGCATAGCCAGGAGTAACCCCTGAGAGTCACTGCTCAAAACATTTTAACTAAAATGTACTACAAATGGCAGTACAAATGTGTCAGAGTGGTGAAAGAAAAAGTGATTTTGAGATAAACATACTAGTCTGTGAACTATGATGGGATGAAAGTGAATTGTTCTCTTGGTGTTTCTGGCTTTCCTGAATGTTCTACCATTTACCTATCCTATTTTGGTGATGAGCAAAGCTACCTTTAAAAACTGTTCTGGGGCCGGAGAGGTGGCACTAGAGGTGAGGTGTCTGCCTTGCAAGCACTAGCCAAGGAAGGACCTCGGTTCAATCCCCTGGCGTCCCATATGGTCCCCCCAAGCCAGGGGCAATTTCTGAGCACTTAGCCAGGAATAACCCCTGAGCATCAAACGGATGTGGCCCCCACAAAAAAAAAAAAACTGTGTTCTGGGGCCAGAGCAATAGCACAGCAGTAGAGCATTTGCCTTGCATGCAACCATCACAGGACAGATGGCTGTTTGAATCCCAGCATCCCATATGGTCCCCCAAGCCTGCCAGGGGCAATTTCTAAGCACAGAGCCAGGAGTAACCCCTGAGTGCCACTGGGTGTGACCCAAAAGAAAAACAAAGTAAAATAAAATAAAATAAAAATAAAAAGCTGTGTTCTAGGCATGAGAGATAGTAGTTCAGAAAGGACAATTGCCTTGCACACGGCTGGTCCAGGTTCAATCTCCAGTATCCTATATCTATATAGTCCTCCCTCATCACTTCCAGGAGTAATTCCTGAGTGTAGAGTCAGGAGTAACCTGAGTACTACCAAGAGTGGGCCCATACCCCCTCAAGAAAAAAAAAGGCTTGGTACTGAGCAATAGCACAGTGGATAGGGTTTTGCCAATGAACTACCTGAGTTCAATCCTTGGCATCCCATATGGTCCCCTGAGCTTACCAGAAGTGATTTCTGAATACAGAGCCAGAAGTAACCTGATCACTGCCCCCCCCAAAATGGCTGAGTTCTCATGGAATCCTTCCCCTGTCACAGGTGATGCCATGGTCCTGGAGGCAGATGTTAACATAGACAACAAGTCTGGGGTCCCCATCATGGCACACCCCCCAGCCACCCACAGCGACAACACTCTGCAGCAGTGGCTTGAGGCTGTGCTAACCACTTCACAGAAGGGTAAGGACCTTCCCTGAGACACGTGCAACGAGCCATTGCCCTCGCTGTGCCGGAACCCCGGTGAGCTCTGTGTGCACAATGAGATGGGAAAGTGCAAATACAGTTTAGTGATCTGTCCTGAATCCACCCAACTAGGATTAATTCACCTGCAGTTCTGGTCAAAATCCATGCAGCCCCCTCTCTGGCAGTAAGTAGCTTAACCCCAAACCTCCCCTGACCCAGCCCCAGTTACAGCATCTCTTCCAGACTTGCTGCCTCCTAGGAGCCCCTCTGATCTCCCCTCTACCCCAACACTGTATGCTCTGGTGTCTCCTTTGTCATAATGCCCCTGTTTTTTACCCTCCATGGCTCCCCATTGTTCTCAGCACAGATGTCATCTCCTTGGCCTGGCTTTCCCTGACTGTCCCTCTGACTTCCCTGCCAAGTCCTTTTTTTAGTCTCTCCCTTCAACTTCAGCTGCCTTCTCTCTCTCTCTCCTTTCCTCTCTCTCTCTCCTTTCCTCTCTCTCTCTCCTTTCCTCTCTCTCCTTTTCTCTCTCCTTTTCTCTCTCTCCTTCTCTCTCTCTCTCTCTCTCTCTCTCTCTCTCTCTCTCTCTCTCTCTCTCTCTCTCTCTCTCTACCTCCCTCACTCCCTCCCACGCTGGAGGGAGGTCCTGAGCTTACTCGGTCACCACCTGCCCAGTCACCGCATCCCTATCCTGGTTGGTCTGGTGCTAACCAAAGCCTCAGCCTTCCATGGGATCTGGGGCCTTCCTGTCTAAGCGACTCCTTCCTTTCCTGCTCCTTCCTCTCCATTCCATCTGGGTTTGGGTTTTTGGTTGGGTTTGCTTTGGGGGTCATATATGGTGGTGCTCAGAGGCTGCTCCAACTTTATTCAGGCTCATTTGGAGGGTCCACCTTGCAGTGCTAGGGATGGAACACAGTCCTCTTGCATGCAAAGCCTGGACTCAGCCCACAGAGCTCTCTCTGACCCATGGCTCTGACTCTGCAAATCCTCTTTAACCCCCCTGGAGTCTGGTTCCTGTCTGCCCCACTGCCCCACACCCATACACATGCCTTCCCTCTGCTCCCCACGCCTACCCCTTAGTGCACAGAGCTGGTTCCCTAAGCCCATTTCCTCCACACAGGCATCAAACTGGACTTTAAGAGCATCAAGGCTGTGGGTCCCTCCCTGGACCTCCTGCAGCAGCTGACAGCCGAGGGCCGGGTCCAGAGGCCTGTGTGGATCAATGCTGACATCCTGAAAGGCCCCAATGTGCCCATCTCCGTGGAGGTCAATGCCACCCAGTGAGTAAATGCCACCCTACCCTCCCTGGCAGAGTCCGGCCCACTCCCCACACAGGCTCTGGAAGTGTTCGACTCAGTGCTGCAGCCCCTGAGCCTTTGCACATGCTCGTCTCCTGCCTCAAAGCCTTTTCACCTTTTCTGATGAACCTCTGTCCAGCCAGTCCCTCTTCTGGAAACCTCCCTGACTGCACCTGCTGGGCATTTCCTATAGAGCCCCATGCTGCCTCCAAACACTGCCCTGATTTCAGTGGGTGTCATTATCCATTTTAGTCCCCCAACCACCACCGACTGGGACTCCTTCCTGGAAGGCTGACAGGCCCCGGGCCTCTCTATATCTTCAGTGATCAGGGCCGGGTGGCTCGTTGGAAAATTCTGAATTACTGGCTTCTGGGGCAGGAGCGATAGTACATTGGGTAGGTTGCTTGCCTTGGATGTAGCAGATCTGGGTTCAGTCCCTGCCATTCCATATGGTATCCCGAGCTGTCAGGAGTGAATCTTGAGCACAGAGTCAGGAAGCAACCCCTGAGCACCACCGGGTGTGGCTTAAAAGACAGAAATATATATATATATTGGCTCTTCCTCTCACCCCTCAAAAACCCACCTTTGCCCCTCACTGCACTCACATACACCACCAGAATTGTGCTTGGCTGTGTATCAAGGAACACTCAGAGCCCCCATAGCCTGGTCCCCATCCCCTGAACCCATGGTTCTCTATTCTGCAAGTGTCTAGCTATCTTTTTTTAACACCTGGTGATGCTCAGGAGTCTCTCTTGGCAAGTGCACCTGCTATTTTTTCCCCCACAGAAAGAGAAGAGCCTAATGTAATTGAGACTTACCTGGAAATTCTGGGTTAGGCATTATTCCTCCCCCCCCCCATGCCCTGCAAACAACACTGACAATAATTGAGGTCCAGTTTGTTTATTATGTGTCCCAGGCACTTAAGAGCTTGACCACTGAACTTTTACAAGAATGAGGTAGGTATAATTAATTAGTTTCATTTTCTTCGCACAGGAGCTAATTCATCTAAGTTCACGACCCGACTACCTAGCAGTTAAAACAGTGAGGACACCCACTTTGAAAATCGACCTTTGCAGATCCCAAGACCCACCCCCACCCTCCCACTCCCCCCACACACACACCTTTGCCATCATCTCTCTGGGCCACCCACCCACAGCCCCTCCTTTTCTCTCTGCAGCCTGATTCTTGAACTGAGTTATAGTACAAAGTGGCAGTTTGAAAATAGGGGTCTGGGACCAGAGCTATAGCACAGTGGGTAGGGTGTTTGCCTACCCCCGTTGACCCCAGCATCCCATATGGTTCCCTGAGCCTACCAGGAGCAATTTCTGAGTACAGAGCCAGGAGTAACCTCTGAATGCCACTGGGTGTGGACCCAAAAAAAGAAAAGAATATAGGGGGTCGCCTCAAAGATGCGCACAAGGGTGCTGCCAGTCTTGGCCACCCAGGGATCATCCAGAGGCCCTGCTGTGCCCTGCTTGAAGGAGTGCTGCCTTGAGAATCAGAGACCTTGAGCGAGCTGCCCCCAGTCACCAAGTTAGACCATGAATGTTGCATCTGTCTTTTCAGGTGGGCCATTGGTCCTCAGCTTCCTAGCACCGTACTAGGGGGCCCAGGATTATAGAGCAGTGAGAGCCCCGTCTCTCTATTCCCCACAGGTTCTTAGGCTTGGTTCAAGAGAAGTACCCCAATGTCACCCTGTCTCCGGGCTGGACCACCCTGTACATACCCTTCCTGGGCCAGACGTACAGCCGCACCATGGTGGAGAAGATGCAGGCACTGGTGGGCAAACTGCCACAGCGGGTCACCTTCCCCGTGCGGGCCTGCTTACTGCGCGCCTCCTGGCAGCACTTCAGCTGGCTGCTGGACCAGTCTGACAGGTGAGAAACCCCAGGCCCCCAGGCCTAGCCAGGGATGCCACTGTCCATCAGGGAACATTGCAGCTTCGGATGTCTGCGACAGTCTTAGGCATCATCCACCCAATACTTGCCCACCCGCACACCCTCTGCCAGGCCCCTGTTTTCTGAAGACGGGCAGCTCTCCTCTTCCTGGGGCAGCCCTTCCCTTGGGCCACAACGCTCTACCCATGAAAAAGGAGAAACGGGGCCAGAAAGGTGATGAAAGCAGTAGGGCATTTGCCTTGCACGTGCTGACCTAAGACTCTACAGCGTCCCATATGGTCCCCCAAGCCAGGAGCGATTTCTGAGCGCAAGGCCAGGAGTAACCCCTGAGCATCACTGGGTTTGGCCCAAACCCTCCCAAAAGAGAGACACAGCTGGATCCCCACAAAGCTTCTCCTCTTGGGAGTGAGCTGTGCTCCTACCCCCCTCGCCTCATCATCCCAAAATAGCCCAGTCCCACCTTCCAAAGGAGCCAGCCCAGGTGCCCTCACCATGTCTGCCCTCTCTGCCATCCTCCTCAACCTGTCCCCTCAGTCCCTGTCCTTCTGCAGAGCACCCACCCTTTTGGTCATTGCTCCTGAAGCCCCTGAGGCTGCTTCTTCTCCCTGCCTGCCACCGGGAAAAGGGTGGTGTGCAGAGAAGGGGAAGTAGCTGCCCGGGCCACTTGGCCAGGCTTCCCTCTAGACCTAGCAGATGCTGACGCCACTCTCTGGATTCCAGGTACAGCCTGACACTGTGGCAGGGTAAAACAGACCCGGTGAAGCTGGATGATCTCCTGTACTTCCGCGACAACTCTGCCCCCCACCAAATCTACTACGACCTCTTTGAGCCCATCCTGTCTCAGTTCAAGCAACAAGCACGTAGGGAGCATTGGGGGCAGAGGGGAGGCGGGTGGCCACAGGGGCAGATCCGGGTGGGAGCAGGCAGTGCTTCCAGCCACTCCAGACAGTGTGGAGTGGAGGATCATTTTAGGCACCTACTATGGGCCAGACCCCACATCTAAGCGGCATTTCTCCACCCTTGGGACTGCATTTTATACACGGGAAGGCGAGGTTTAGAACAGCTAGATACTTTATACACAGAACCTTCAGCTCAGAGGCAAACCCAGCAGACTCACCCCGACACTAGACCTTCAGAGAAGTTCATCTGCAGGGCTACCCCAACATTTCAGAAAGCAGCCCTTCCGCTATACCCCTTAATCAATGGTCCTGGTGCTGGCTCTTACCCTACCCAGGTCTCTCATTCCTTGACCCTGCTGCAAGCCAGCAGGTTCCATCTCCAGTGGTCCCCCACATTCTGCTTTAGGGACCAGGGCCACCGTCTGGTTCTAACTAACCCCTCTAGAGTGAGCAAGGCACTTGCTGACATTCATAAAAGGGGAGCCAGGGTTCTGGGCAGCTCCTTGGAAGGTGCAGAAACAGGGGGGTGTATGCATGGGAGAGTGCCAGCCACTTCACCTTGGCACTTGCCCCCACAGTGAATTCCACACGGAAACGGATGTATTACACAGGGGGCAGCCTGGTCCCTCTGCTCCAGACCCCCGGGGGTGATGGCCTGGAGGTGCAGTGGCTGATTCCTGACATCCAGGACAATGCCAGGACCATCCAGCTCCCAGGTAAGGTCCTTTCACCCCAGCCTCATCTTCCACCTCTGTCCTCTGCTTGGGGAAAGGACCCTCACCTGTGACTACAGCAACAAAGCTGGCTCATGAGGGGTGGCAGTGGGTAGTGGTGTCAAGAGCATGCGGCACCTGGCCTTAAGACGATGTCTTGGTATCCTCAGCCAAAAGGGAGGTGCAGGGCAGCAGGGCAGCCACAGGTAAGAGCTGAGAGCCTAGTGCCCAATTTTCACTTCCATGAGCCCATCAGCAATCTGTTACCCTCACCCCCAGGGTCCCATCCCACCTGCCACCTCTTAAAGGAGATTTTGCCCCCAGCAGGATCCTGGACTCAGCTACTGTTTCTTGCAGATGGGGAAGGCATGGTCCTGCTGAACATAAGCCTGCAGATGCCCGCCTCTGAATACCCTGTTCCCGTGGTGCGCGGCCTGAGTGGCCCTGTCCTGCCGCTGGAGACCTGCCTACAGCAGCTTAGCTCCCGCCCAGGGCCTTGGGGCATCCATGTGCACATTGCAGAGCCTGGGGCACTGCAGCCGGCCCTGGCTGTGCTGGCACGCCTATCCACCCTGGGCCAGCTGTCTCGGCCGGTCTGGGTGGGCACCACCGTGTCCTATGGCAATTTTACCACCCCCGGCCACATAGATGGCACAGAGCTGCTCACAGCCATAGCGAAAATCTTCCCTGATGTCACGGTGGCTCCAAGCTGGCCGGAGGAGGTGCTGGACGCTGGCTACCAAGAGCAGCTGATATCAGACATGCTGGAGTTGTGCCGGGGCCTCCGGCAGCCTATATCCTTCCAGCTGCAGGCCGGGCCACTGAGCTGGAGCAGGGCTGTCCCAGTGGCCAGGCTGCTGGCAGCCTCCCCCCGGGCCACTGTGACAGTGGATCTGGGCCCCGAGCAAGGAGACGATGCAAAAGTGTGGGCAGCGCTGCAGGCAGCAAGGAATGTGGACAGGACTCGGGTTTACTTCAAGCTGCCCCAGGCTCTCCGCAAGGACCTGTTGACGAAGCTGCGGGGACACTGACCCCTGCCTGGGTCTCCGCTTTTGTGGGGAAGGTGGGGTGGAATAAAGGCTGCGCCTACATTCACAAGTCATCTGAGTGTCATGGGGAGCGAGATGGAGTCTCCTGGGTGGGGGCGTGCTAGAGGGTCTGGAGGCTGGGGGCCAAGTCGTTGCGATTGTTTAGGAGGAACTGCTCGCAAGCCTTGAAGGTGGAGAAGAACTCTGAAGAGAGGCCGGACACGTTGGTGGTCAGGTAGTTGACTAATCCCGTGGTGGCCTGGTTGTAGTAAGACACCTGCAGGCAGAGGAATCCACTCAGGAGGGCAGTAGGGGGGGGGTCGACCCGCTTACCTGCTAGGTGGGAGCCCACTGGGTTCGTTGCCAGCTGTACCATTAACCTCCTATCCCCTACATACCCACAACCCCTAGTGCAGAATGTGCACTAGGATTTTCCCACATCCCTGCATGCTGGACTGCCAGCCTGAACATCTGCAGGAGCAGACAGGATGGCTCCAGGGCCCAGACTAAAATCCTGCCTACGTGAATGCATGTGTAGTCCGATGGCACAGAAATAAGCTGACATCACTCCCTGCTGATGGTTGTTCCACTGTCAGAGCAAGCAAACTTCTCTTGTTCATTTTAGTTTGGGGCCACACCCAGTGGAGCTCAGGGTTTACTTTTAACTTTGGTTTTTGGTTTCTGAGCCTCACCTGGTGGTGCTCAGGGATGCCTTCTGGCTCTATGCTCAGGATTTACTCCTGAGGGGCTCTAAAGACTATTTGGAGTGCCAGGGATGGAACCTGGGTCAACAGCGCCATATTTGATGTACTATCTCTCCAGTCCAATAAATGTGCAAAGTTCCCACTTTGTTAAGATTGTTGTTGAGTCTCTGAGGTAGCTCTGAACCAAAGAGGGAGTGTTGGGGCCTCACGGCAGGCTCCCTACAACTTCTCCCACATTTCCCCTGAGCACAGACCTGCTCTCTGAGCTCTAGGCCAAGAAACTAGAGTCTTTCTGAGTGAGGAGGAGATATGGGTAACTAAGGACACAAGATTTGGGCTTCCTTTTCTGGTGCGGGGGATCAAAATCAGAGCCTCACACATGCCAGGTGGGTACTTTGCCACAGTCACACCCAGGCATGGGACGTCCTGGGCTCAGCCAGCCTTCTGCCCTCCAAGACCCCACAGGGCCCAGTGCTCACCTCACTCCGCAGAGAAAACTTACTGTTTTGTTGTGTGCTGTGTGTGGCTTTGGGGGACAGTGAGGGAGTGGGTGAGTGGCTCACCTTGGTCATCTGGTCCCCCTCACGCCAGAAGCAGAAACCCGAGCAAAGGGTTTCTCCTCGACTGTAGTCCGGTGTCTCAGGCTGTGTGGGCAGCATGACAGACCTCAAGGCGATGACGTAGGCATCCCTAAGGCAGGCAGAGCAGAAAAAGGTCAGGGCCTCTTCTGTCCAGGCCTCCCCATGCAGTGGAACTGGCCAAGGCCCACAGCCCCCTGCCAGCCTGGGGTTCCCCGAGGATGGGGGCATGGAGATGGCCATGGGAAAGAGGGTGTGTCCACTCCTGAGCCAGGCAGCCTACCAGGACAGAGCCCCCAGCTTGCACAGAAGGCCCTCTGCAACATTCCCATTCATGGCCCCTTTTGCCTGAAATGCAGCCCAGGAGAGTGTTGCCCTGAATTGCTCGAGTTCATGGGTGACCAGTTTGACTCAATCTCTGGTATCTGTGCATAAAGAAACCTTGCACTATTGCTGAACTGTCCAAGCTCCACCCCTATGCTGTTACATCCAGTTGAAGAAACGAGGCTTCAGAGTGCATGGGGGAGAGGTGGTATGTCCTTCTGCCCCCCTTACACATGAAAGGAGCACCTCAGGGTCCCCCCAAAAAGGCCAAGTGGTACTTTAGGGCCTCCTATGGCCAGTGGAAGATGGCTCTGACTGGCTGATGCCCTTCCCAAGGGAAGAAGTGGCCCCGGCGGCACTTACCCGCAGTCACAAGGCTTCCTTCGAGAGGCCAGGATCACAAAGTCCTGGGGTTTGGCATCACTGCTCAGGGCAGGGCTGACCACGTGGTAGATGGAGTCGTCCTCGTCAACTTGCTGGATAAGCTCCACACTCCTGTGTGGGGGACAGTGTCACCCTGGGCCCCCATCAGCAAGCCAATGGGGTGCTCCCCAGCTCAGCCTCCCAGAAGGTGCATAGCAGTTAGCCCCACCTCCTTCCGCTGCTCAGAAAGGTCCCTGGATGGACACACGTGCAAAAACAGATGGGACATAGTGACAGACACTGGCAGGCATGCACGCATGCAGACATGTGGACAAACACATGCCACAGACCATGAGTGGCCCATACACACATGCACAGGGGTAGGCAGACATGCAGTGACACACACAGCCATGCACTGGCACACATGTATTTCTTACATGCATGCATACTGGTAAACATGTATAACAAGTATGAACATGCACAGACAACACATAGGTCATACACATCTGTCCATATATGTGTGTACAGACACAGGCAGACATGACCATGTGTACCTGACCAAAACATGTGCACAGGCAAATGAGAATGCATGTGCTGAGACATATATGTCATGCATCTATGTCCTGGATAGTCATGGGGAAGACATCAACACATACAGATCATGTGTATGCGTCCATGCATTTGATCACAGGCTCAGGATTAGACATACATGTGCAGGCATGAGTAGTCATGCCCTGATACACAGCCTCTGTGTGTCAGTAAACATGGCAAAGACATGGGAAGACGCCTGACACAGACTTATGAAAGTCGAGTTGTGCTGAGTGCCTGCTGTGTGCCAGGCATCATTCCACAGGCTTCCCTGCACCATCCCATCCACTTCAATAGTGGCCCATGTGAAAGACACTCTGTCTCCCAAGCTAATAGATAGGCTATGGAGGCCCAGCCAGCTCACAAAGCTGAGAGGGAAGCGAGGGTGGGAGGTGTTTAGGTTCCCCTCAGGCTGGGCTCCCCACCCATGTGCACCAGATGTACAATCTGGGCTTACATGGCGCACATATACATGCAACAATAACAGCATGTGTATGATCTACTTAGGCCAGTCATCAGGAGCAGGTAGAAGGGTGGGGATCAGGTAGGGGATCTGCTTCCATCCAAGATAGGGTAGAAGCCTATCTGCTTCCACCTAGGGCTGGAGTGATAGCACAGCAGGTAGGGCATTTGCCTTGTATGGTCTGACACAGTTCAATTCCCAGCATTCCATATGGTCTCCTAAGTATGCCAAGAGTAATCTCTAAGTGCAGAGCCGGGAGTAACCCCCTAAGCACCGCCAGGTGTGGGCCCTACTCCCCAAATAAAGAGAAAAGATCCTGAGATTCCCGTCAAGGTCAAGATATGATTCATCCTTCAAGTTTGATACCAGCCCACTTCCATTAAGAAGATGCCATCTGGGCCCGGAGAGATAGCACAGCGGTGTTTGCCTTGCAAGCAGCCGATCCAAGACCAAAGGTGGTTGGTTCGAATCCCGGTGTCCCATATGGTCCCCCGTGCCTGCCAGGAGCTATTTCTGAGCAGACAGCCAGGAGTAACCCCTGAGCACCGCCAGGTGTGGCCCAAAAATCAAAAAAAAAAAAAAAAGAAGATGTCATCTGGGGCCTGAGAGATAGCATGGAGGTTGGGCATTTGTCTTGCATGCAGAAAGACAGTAGTTCAAATCTCAGCATCCCATATGGTCCCCCGAGCCTGCCAGGAGTGATTTCTGAGCTTAGAGCCAGGATTAACCCCTGAGCCCTGCTGGGTGTGACCCAAAAACCAAAAAATAAATTAAAAAAAGGATGCCATCCTTATACTTGTCATACCCCCCCAACCCTCCAAGGAATCACTTCTCTGGCCTCTAGAATGGTACATGGGGTCACCCAGCTACAGATTTCTCAGAAGCAGCACAGCCCCGCTTTGAACAGAAGCTCTGAGCAGAAAGTCTGTGCACTATGTCAACAGCTAGTCTGTCCATAAAGACCTAGGTTGGGGAGGGAGAAGCACTTGTTTGCACTCTGTTCCCTGAATTTCTGAGTCACAGGCCGTAAAGGGCAGCTGGGACAGAAACTCCTCAAAGCCATGGAGAAAGGGCCAAAGAGCCCCCTACTGAGTATCGGTTAAATAGAAAAGGATTTAGAAAAATCAGGTTCCACTTTAAAAGTCTTGTGAAATCTTGTCTGTTTTCCCCAGAACAGTTTCATCTTCCACAACTAACTCAACACACTATACCTATGTGGGAACAGGACTTTGAGGGGAACCAACAGATTCACAGGGTTGACCCTTATGTAGAGTCCCCAGACACGTGCATTCACAGGAACCAAAGCACACAGCTATGCAGGCCACTCAGACCAGTAAATTCAGCGAGTGGCTGTTCAACAGAATAAGGGAAGTTAGGGGAGCTTGGTTTGGGGGCAGGTCACACCCTCAGCTTTCAACTCCCAGCACAATGAAAAAAAAATCACTCACTTGGCCTGAACACAAATCTAATACTTAATAAATTTGGGGGCCACACCTATCTGTGCTCAGAGTTTACTCCTGGCTCAAGGATCACTCCTGGTAGGGTTTGGGGACTATATGGGATGGTGCAGAAATAGAACCAGGAAGTAAGGAGCATGCAAGGAAAGCACTTTTTTTGTGGGGGGAGAAGTTTGAGGTCACACTCTCAATGCTCGGGTTACCCCTGACTCTGCCCTCAGGGATCACTCTGGTGGTATTCAGCAAATCATATAGGATGCCAAGGATCAAACCTAGGTTGGATGTGTAAAAGGCAGATGCCCACCTGCTGTACTATTGCGCCAGCCTCAACGCAAGCACTTTGATCTATGTTCCCTCTCTGATTCCTCAAGTGCCCATTTTAAGAGGAAGTTTGGGGCCAGTGAGATAGCACAGAGAGGTAGGGCGTTTGCCTTGCACGTAGCCAACACAGGACGGACAGTGGTTCGAATCCAGGCATCCCATATGGTCCACCAAGCCAGCCAGAAACAATTTCTTTTTTTTTTTTTTTTTTTTTTTTTTTTTTTTTTTTTTTTTTTTTTTTGGTTTTTTGGGCCACACCCGGTGACGCTCAGGGGTTACTCCTGGCTATGCGCTCAGAAGTCGCTCCTGGCTTGGGGGACCATATGGGACGCCGGGGGATCGAACCGCGGTCCGTCTCCTAGGCTAGCGCAGGTAAGGCAGGCACCTTACCTCGAGCGCCACCGCCCGGCCCCAGAAACAATTTCTGAGTGCAGAGCCAGGAATAAACCCTGAGTGTCAGCATGTGTGACCCAAAACCAAAAATAAAAAAAAAAATTTAAAAAAGATGAAGTTCAACTGGGCTCGGAGAGATAGCACAGTGGCGTTTGCCTGGTAAGCAGCCGATCCAGGACCAAAGGTGGTTGGTTCGAATTCCGGTGTCCCATATGGTCCCCCGTGCCTGCCAGGAGCTATTTCTGAGCAGACAGCCAGGAGTAACCCCTGAGCAACGCCGGGTGTGGCCCAAAAACAAAAACAAAAACAAAAAAAAAGATGAAGTTCAACTGAAGTCAAAGGGCACATGGCTAATGTGACCCAGTTGGTGTCTCCTCCCCTTGAAACTCTCACCGGTAGTGCTTGTCCCACTCAGGCCTCCGACGCAGGTCCGAGAGCAGTAGGAAGACCTGGGCGGCATCCACCTGCACCACCATCTCCATGTGGAAGGAAAGGAACTTGTCATCCTCGAGAGTGTACAAGCGCACCTGCAAGGCACAGAGACCCCCTTACTCCTGTGTCCCACACACACTATGCCAGAGACCGGGGCTGGATGCTTGCTCAAGACCACTTCTCATTTGCTGTGTGACTCCAAACAGCAGCTCCACCTCACTGAGCCCTATTCATATGCCCCAGAAAATGAACCGAGAAGATTCAGCACAAGAGGATGGAAAGGTGTCTTATTGGCTGACAAGTGCAAGGATACAAGTTCAAACCCCCTTGTCACCCTCCATTAGTAGTCCTGAGGGAGACAGGGGACGAGCAGGAGGCTCAGGGCCAGTGTGAGACCAGAAACTTCCCTCTGCGGGGCCCTAGTGCTCCTCGTCAACTCCCTAAAGTCAGGAGGGAGGAGAGAGAGGCAAGCTTACATCTCCCCTGACCCTTGTGGTCCTCAAGCCTCCAGCCCTGCAGGGATGAAGATGTGGGGAGGGAAATGTTGATGTCACTGCTCCAGGCTCCAGGGTTAAACACTTTTCTCTATCCAGCCTGTTCCATGATGTCCTCCAGGTCACCAGAAAACCTTTGGGCCCGAGTAATCTGAGAGTTTGGGATGTAGCTTGTCAGCCTCTCTGGTGGCTCTGAGATGGGAAACTGAGGGGCAGGACAGCTACCTGGTTGATCTCCGCAGACAGAACCCAGTTATCCTTGGCTGCAAGTGTCTTCAGGGCTGAGACATTGTTGTAGCTCAGGTACACCTGCACAGACATGTGGGAGAAGCTCAGCTGGGTGCTGGGGGCACAGGCACAGATTCAGACATGGGCACATCTGTGGGACCCTGATATGGATTCCCATCAGGGACACATGGAACCCTCTGAGCACTGAGTGCAGCTGTGGTTCAGCCTCAGCACCTGAACTTCGACCAATTCCCAACCCTCCATGACTGTGGATGGGAAGGACACTCCCCCACTAGTACCTTACCTGGTTGCTAGGATCCCAGGGGACTGAAAGTGGCATCTCCGTCTGCTTACAGGACACGATGTACTTCCTGGGGGAACAGGGAACAATCACAGCTGGAGGCCCATGTCTGTGGATGGGCCTCCCTGGGGAGTAAAGATGCTCCTGTGAACAGGCCACCATGTGGGCACTTGGACATCAGTGGTAAATGTCAGACTCCAAGGAAGGTGTGGCCAGGAGTGGGTGTGGGTTGGCACAAGCCCCTGGAGCACAGAGCACAGGCCCCAGGAATCAGGCCTCCAGAATGGGCACAGGCCTATCTCAGGGTTTGGGAGCCCTCCCCTGCTCAGCTCTCTCAACCTTCATGGCTAAGTCCTGCACCCTGAGTCCTGCAGTCCAAGGCCTGAACCCCAACTCCTGCAGCCCTGCCTGGTCCCACCCAGCCCACTTACCTGTCCAGGCGGATCTTCCTCCGAGCACTGGCCTCCCGGTAGCGCCGCTCCCCATCCTGGGCCGGAAGCAGGCATAAACAGTGGTGTCAGGGATACCAGCTTGTCCCCCTAATGCCCCAGTACTCTCTGAACCCCAAAGCCTCCCCTATAAGGAAAGCTCAGATCTCAAAGGGTCACCAGAGTTCACGAAACCCACATGGGAAAGTTAGAGGCCCAACTCAGCACTCCCACTTCATGCTGAGTTGTGGAGGAAGCCTCATGCTCCAAGACCAGAACACTGGAGAGACGAGGGACTAGAAGCAAATGCAGTGGCAGGTAAGAATCTACACACGGTTAAGGGATTAAAACAGGTTCAGGAATTCCCACATGCAAGCCTCTGCTCCTACCAGGGGTCTCAAACTCGTGGCCAGCGAGCCTTTTGCAGCCCTCCATACAACATTTTGTGGCCCTGCCCTAGAGGAATCTTTTTTGTTTTGTTTTGTTTTAGTTGTTTGGGTCACACCCCCCAATGTTCAAGGCTTACTACTGACTTTGCACTCAAGGATCACCCCGACTTTGCCTCCTGCGGCTCCCAGGTAAATTGAGTTTGAGACCTCTATAAATAGCTCAGTAGAGGGAAACCAGGAACGCAAGAGAGCATTTTCCTGAGATCCGAGGTCTTCATTAGGAAGCACCAGACCACACCCTGGGGTGGAGAATAGGGAGGAACCTGGTTAATCCAACACTGAGTAACTCTGGGATCATTACCTGCTCTGAGGCTCCCATTTCCTCCTTTATAAGAGGGCCCCCACTAAAAGGCACTTACAATGCCAGGAAGACCCTCATTTGTTTTGGTTTGGTTTTGGGGCCACACCTGGAGGTGCTCAGGGCTTACACCTGACTCTGTGCTCAGGGATCACGCCTAGTGAGAGTGATCAGGGGACTATGTGGGGTGTTGGAGATCAAATCCAGGTCAGCTGTGTGCAAGGCAAGTTGCACATTGCTCCACCTAAGAGCCCTCTCTTACTGGGCACAGGCTGCTTCCCAGAAATTCCTTGAAATACAATGAGGCTCTTTTCAATCACTGTTGAGTTTTTATTTTTTGAGCTGAACCTGGTGGCACTCAGGGTTACTCCTGGCTCTGCACTCAGAAATAGCTCCTGGCAGGCTCAGGAGGCCATATGGAATACCAGGAATTAAACCCGGGTTGGCCACATGCAAGGCAAAGGCCCTATATGCTGTGCTATTGCTCCAGCTCCCCAGTTCCTGTGATTCTATCTAGAGGTCAACCCAGTTGCTTGGGGGGCACAGGGGCACTCTTAGCTGGTGCAGTTTGGAGCCAGGATGAACCTGGGGCCTTATCTATATAAAGCATATGCTCTAGTGGAGCCACATCCCTGGCCCTTTTTTGGGGGGTGGGAAACTGTCAGAGTACTGCTCAGGGGACACCAGTAGTGCTTGGGGGACAATATGGTCCAGAGACTAAATTGGGGACTTTGTGCAAGCAAAATGGGTGCTCTAGCCCTATGCACTCTCCCTGTCCTTTCAGAAACTCTGCAGAAGTGCTTTCTAGGAGACAGTCCAGATGTTTCTGGGGGAGTCTAGCCCAGCCACTGCAGAAAGTAGGGACTAGGGGGGTGTGAAGATTAGGGGACTTAGTCACAGGGTCAGGAGAGGAGCACCAGGAACAGAGTCCCGAGAACTCCAAGTCTGCTCTGTAACCACCACTTCTAAGGCCTCCCCACTCCCAAGCACTGAGGGATGGACCTCCAAAACACCTCAGGGACCCTGCTCAGCCCACCTGGGGTTTCCTGCTCTTACATTCCTGCCCAGCTACCAAGCAGAGGTTTTCCAAAGTCCTGAGGGACACTCCCCAGCCTCCAAAGAAGGGATTGAGGGCCTGGTTTACACCAGGCATAAAGGAGTGTTTTCATCCTTCAGTTCTCTGTTCTATTTGGTGTGGGGGCTAAAATTTGACCCCAAGGTGGAGGGTTGTGGGGCTGGAACTGCAGCAGAAACAGCCTTGGCCTTCCCTGGGTGCCAGCTCAGATGGCCAGAAGTGGGTTCAGGTGGACTCTCAGTGGTCCTCAGGTTCCCCCCTCCCTTCGTACTCCAGAGGGGAGGTGCATGGGGAGGAGGGCAGGCAGACATCTGGCTTCTGGTTTCCTCTTTGATTCTGGAGACCAGCTCTTGCCAGGTATGGGGTTTGGGGAAGCCCCATACCAGAGCTTTTCTCCCTAGCCTGGGGAGTGCTGGGAGGCTTGGCAGGCCCCCAGCCATCCTTGTCTTTTTCCCCTGACTCCCGGCCTTCCCTGGGTGCCAGTTCAGATGGCCAGAAGTGTGTTCAGGTGGACTCTCAGTGGTCCTCAGGTTCCCCGCTCCCTCTGTACTCCAGGGGGGAGGTGCATGGGGAGGAGGGCGGGCAGATATCTGGCTTCCGGTTTCCTCTTTAATTCTGGAGACCAGTTCTTGCCAAGTATAGGGTTTGGGGAAGCCCCATACAAGAGCTTTTCTCCCTAGCCTGGGGAGTGCTGGGAGGCGTGGCAGGCCCCCAGCCGTCCTTGTCTTTTTCCCCTGACTCCAGGCCTTCCCTGGGTGCCAGCTCAGATGGCCAGAAGTGTGTTCAGGTGGACTCTTAGTGGTCCTCAGGTTCCCCCCTCCCTCTGTACTTCACGGGGGAGGTGCATGGGGAGGAGGGCGGGCAGACATCTGGCTTCCGATTTCGTCCTTGATTCTGGAGACCAGCTCTTGCCAGGTATAGGGTTTTTCTCCCCTGGACTTCAGTCTTTCCCTGGGCACCGGTCTAGGTGGACTCTATAGGGGTCAACAGGCTTTCCCCCTATCTCTCCCTACACTAATGGTAATGCGCTCTGGGAGGAGGGCAGGCTGTTCTAGCACTGGTTTATATTGAGACAGTCAGTGGAAATTTTTTCTCTTTGTTTTCATATTGATATTATTGTGTGCATATATGCTATATATCCATAATATCCATCTTGTATTGGGACCTTGATACTGCCCTACAAAGCTCATTTCTAATATTTTACTGCCTCAGTCCCAACCCTTACTTCCCCCCATCCTTCCATGTAGGTGCAGCTAATGACATGAAGCTCACCACATAGAGTGATGAGTGCAGTTAGAGAAATCACTACACTGAAAACTATCATAACAATGTGAATGAATGAGGGAAAAAAGAAAGCCGGTCTCGAGTACAGGTGTGGGTGGGGTGGGGAGTAGGTAGATCTGGGAAATTGGTGGTAGGAATCCTGCACTGGTAAAGGGGGGTGTTCTTTACATGACTGTAATCATACAAGTACAATTATATTTGTAATCACGGTGTTTAAATAAAGATAATTTAAAAAAAAAGCTATGCAAAAAAAAAAAAAAGAAAAGAAACAGCCTTGGGAACTAGGCCCTGGCACTGTACTCCTGTCCCCATGGAAACCATCCCCAGCTCATGAGAACCCCACACCCCAATAGCCCTGGAGGGAGGACTTAGATGCACCCTCTAACACACAGAAAAGGAAAGCCTGAAGAGGGGAATCCCAACCCATGCTGACTCCAACCCACTGCTGACTCTGCAGGGTGGGTAATGCTCAACTGTGACCCACAGATAGGACCCAAGTCCTTCAAGGCTTCCCTTTGGGGGGGTCACCCTATGACACTTGTAGAGGGGCAGCGTCTGGCAAGCCCCTACACGGGCAGAGTGGGCAAAGAGCTGGTGAGGGGCAAGCACAGCCCCATTCACTCACCCCAGGCTGGGGCCGAATCCAGGGAAGCTTCCGAGGCTGGTTATCTGCATCCAGAACTGCAAAGGTCATGAAGGCGCTATTGATGTGGCGTCGCTGAGTCTCAGCCTCCTGACGATAGGCCTCCACGCACACACCCACCTCCATGCTACGGGGAAGGGAGGTTAGGTACTTCCTTGCTGGACCCTTTCCATCCTCAGCCCAGCAATCAGAACCTCACACACACATGAACACATGCCCACGTGCACACAGGTGAGTTCACAGATACCCATGTACAAAGGATACCCACCAAGAGCAAGCATACATTTGCACACACATTCCTACAGCTCTCACTGGAAACACAACTGGGCAGTACTGACAGAGTTTCTACAGCAGACCTGGCCTCCTGTGGGTCTCTGAAGACACAGAAAGGAACAAAGCGGCCTGGTCCACACCCTCATGAACTAAGAGCTGGAGGACAGGGCAGCTCACACGTATCTTACCATATCTACCTATTCAACTAATATATCCTGCAAGGACTGGAGGGGGACAGGCCAGGAGCTGGAGCTAAGTCAATACAGAGTAATGCCTGTTGCCTGCATACTCAGTTGTTCTGAGAGCAGAGCTCACAGCAGCTCTTTGCCTTCTTTCTGCACGCCTCTGTCATAGTTCAGTATAAAACAGCAGTTACCCGCTGTCCTCACCCGGGAGGTGAGGATCCCCAAATACAGCCTTTTATCCAAGGGAAAATAAAAAAATGACAGTAGTTTTCTGAGGAGTAAAACTGTTGTTGGAAAATCCAAGCTAGACCCTAGAGGCCGGGCCTCATAGCATCTCTCTCATGGCTGCCCCGTGCCCAGCAGCAGAATGTATCCTTCTGACCAAGAATAATCACAATAACAGTAGCAGCAATAGGAGGAGGTATGTGGGATTATAGGATTTTTTTTTTTTTTTTTTGGTTTTTGGGCCACACCCATTTGACGCTCAGGGGTTACTCCTGGCTATGTGCTTAGAAATCGCCCCTGGCTTGGGGGGACCATATGGGACGCCGGGGGATCGAACCGCGGTCCTTCCTTGGCTAGCGCTTGCAAGGCAGACACCTTACCTCCAGCGCCACCTACCCGGCCCCATGGGATTATAGGATTTGATTTATCATCTTATCTTGTAGAGGTGGAGGAGAAATAATAGTAATAATAATATGAAGGTGGCAGCAAGGTTTCCCATCATGGAACATTTTTTTCTGGCTACTCAACTAGAAACTCACTCCTCACTTGAATCCTCCTGTTATGGCGGGGCTGTACCAAACCCCGTTTCACAGGTGCAAGGACTGGGTGGCTCAGGAGTCTAAAATTCTTCACAGAGCCAAGAGCCCTGAGTGCTGCCAAGTGTAACTCAAAACCAAAAAAAAAAAAAAAAATCATGAACAACTTTTGCAACTTTATTTCATGAGTGTTCTCTGTATCTCATGATGATTCCATTAAAAAAAAAAAAAAGTTAAGATGCACCCACACAGGCATTGTAGTCAGAGAGATACTATAGGCCCTATAGGGAATAAATTACTTTGTCTTGCATCCTGCCAACCACAATTTGAATCTCTGGGACCACATAAGGCTTCCAAGCACCATCAGGCATCACTCTTGAGCACAGAACAATTAGTAAGAAAAACAAAATATAGGGGGGTCAAAGAGATAGTACAGCAGGCAAGATACTTGCATTGCACATGGCCAACTGGGATTTAATTCCCAATGCCACATAGAACACCACCAGAGTGATCCCTGAGCACAGAGCTAGGTATGGCACAAAAAAAGAAAAGAAAAAATAATAAAGAAGTAAAGTTGTTCAAAGTTACACAGTTGGGTAGTCTGGCACAACCCCACATGTTAACTACACCACAATCTGTGAAATCACTAAGTATGATGCGGGGACAGGATTTTTTCCAAAGGGAAGGTCTGGGGATGCCTTATTTCAGAAAATGGGAAAGGGCAGATATTGCAAAGCCCTGGTTTGTGACCTAAAGCACAGGAGGCACAGAGCTGGGCAGGACCCAGGCGAGAAGAAAGTGGAAAAGATGGAGAAGGGACATAGAGCCCTGTCTAAAGGTAAGACAGATCCTGCAGGCTGGCAGCCAGCTTCCCTCTTGGGTCAGACAGGAGTGTAGGGTATTCCAGGCTGTCCAGCCCAGACCCTCACCTATATTTTGTTTAGGGGCCATACCCAGCATGCTTAGGCATTATACCTGGCTCTGTGATAGGAATCACTACTGTCAAGCTCGGGGATCATATGAGATGTGAGGGATTGAACTTGGGTCGGCCACGTGCAAGGCAAGTATGCTACCTGATGTTTTCTTTTTCTTGGTTTTTGGGCCACACTTGGTGGCAGTCAGGGATTACTCCTGGTTCTGCACTCAGAAATTACTCCAGGAAGTCTTAGAGGACCATATAGGATGCAGGGATCAAATCCAACTTGGCCGTGTGCAAGGCAAATGCCCTTCCTGTTGTGCTATGGTTCCAGCTCCCCAACCTGCTGCTCTACTTCTCCAGCCCCTCACCTGTTTTTTGGTTGTTGTGTTTTTTTTTAATGGTCACAACCCGAAGCGCTCAGAGGTCAGAGGCTACTCCTGGCTCTGCACTCAGAAATCACTCCGGGGAGGCTCGAGGGACTATATAGGATGCTGGGAATCAGCCTGGGTCTGTCCCAGGTTGGCCACATGAAAGGCAAATGCCCTACCGCTGTGCTCTCTTGCCCCTCTCACCTGTTCTTGAAGGCGTTGTTCACAATGGCCTTGAGCACCAGGCGATCCCCAACCTGGGATGGGCCTCGGAAGTGGAACATCTCAATGGCCTTCAGCGTCGGGTGGGCCCGGCAAAGGCGGCTGGAGGAAGCCAGGGGGTGAAGGGACAATAGAAATGCCCCCCTCCCTCCCATACTTCAGAACCATTGGTTCTGCAATCCAGCTACCCATATCCACCAACCCACAGGCAGGCCTGCCCAGAAGAGAGTTAAAGTTCTTTCCTTGAGTTGAGAAAACAAGTCCAGGGGTGAGATTGGAAAGCAGCTGAGTGTGGAGGTGACAGAGGAAAGCTTAAAGCAGGGCTTCCTCATCTTCCACTCAACCTCTAGACCTTGTTTATTTAAATGGGGGGAGGTGGAGGCACACCTGGCAGTGCTCAGGGACTCATACCAACTGAATTTAGGGTCATTCCTGGCAGTACTCGGGGGACTATGTGCGGGGACCAAACCAGCCTCTTGGTCCCTCTAGTCTACCACCTGCAAACCCCATTCTTAACTAAAAGCTTCAAGGCTCAGTGAAGTGCTCCTCCCTGACTAGACAGACTTTGCTTCTGCTTGTTCTCGGTGTATGTCTCACAGTCACACTCTTGACCAAGCTGCCCACAATGGTGTGGTTTATGTACTGTGTCCTAAGGTGAAACCCTGGAGTGGGGTCATTTGCACCAGAACTAAAAGATAAGGAAGATTTTCTTTTTTTGGTTTGTGGTTTTGGGGCCACACCCAGAGGCACTCAGGGTTTCATCCTGGCTCTGGACTCAGAAATTGCTCCTGTCAGGCTCGGGGACCATATGGAATGCCAGGGATCAAACCTGGGTCTGTCCCGGGTGAGGCACATGCAAAGCAAATGCCCTATAGCTGTGCTGTTGCTCCAGCCCCAAAGATGAGGAAGATTTTCCTAACTGAGGCGAGTGGCTTGCAGGCTCTCCTAGTTGAGAGAACAATGATATAAACTTATAGGGGGCTGAATATCAGAGCTATAAAAACCACCCCCTATTGGGAGCTGAAGGGGCCCCCAACAGGCACAGTGATTCAATGAAAAGGAGTCACTTTCATCCTTAGATCAGGGAGCAGCAAAGAGGCTTGGGGAGGAGGTGGAGGGAGGAGGCGGGCAAGATTTTAGGAGACTGAGCAGGGCTGGACCAGCAGGAAGCTGGAGAAGGAGCCAGGACAGGGGCTGGAAGGTGTGTGGTGGTACAAGGGGGCAGGGGTAAAAGATGTCTAGAGACAGCAGTCAGCACTGCCTAGCCAGGGGCCATCCTACCCTCTGTGCTGAGGGCTGTGACAACCCCCATGTGAGCAGCAGGACCCACAAAGGGAACTTGGAAGCTCATATGAAGTCAGTCCTCATGGGTCTCATGGGTCTGGGCCCTGGTCCACCAGAGCAAAACAGACAGGTAGCTGAAGCTTGGGCAGTTTGGGGGCTGCTAAGCAGCACCTCTCACCTGGCTGCGATGGTGGCCACATTCTCCATCCAAGCCATGATCTGACCCCCAAAAGTGTTGCCCTGGTGGTTGGCATGGGGGGGTAGGACCAGCTCCACACTCTCCACGTAGGTCTTCTCGGCAGGCACCATGTGGCTGCAGTCTCTGTTCTCCATGTCTGACAGGGCATAGTGGGTGACAGGGGATGAGACAGGGCCCTGGGGGAACCTCTCCCGCTGCTGCCCGCTGCCCTAGTCGAGTCTCTCATCTCCTCAGGCAGGATGAAGGGTGCACAGAAGAGAAAGGCAATGAGACTGTCAAAGCTCAGAGACATACTTAGTCCCTACCCATATGGGCAAGTGACCCTAGGCAGGTTAAGGAGCCCCTCTGTGCCTCTGAGTCCTCACAGTCCGGCAACTGTGCCAGACCTACTGGACAAAACTGAGAGATGAGACACCAGCTTGGACCAGGCTTAGCACTACCAAATCTACCTAGGACCCAGAGGTTTACAGGATGCAGTGCCTTCCTCTCATCTTACCACTCTGCAACAGTCAGCCACCGCCACAGCCACCCACTGCCACAGTCACTCACCAGTCAGTCAGCCACCCAACCACCCATTGCCACAGTCAGCCACCACCAGTCACCCACTGCCACACACTTGCCACCATAGTCACTCAGAAGTCACCACAACAGTCATCCACCACAAGTTACCCAGTACAGTTACCTGACACAAGAGTCACATACTACAATAGTCACCTGCCACAACAGTAATAAACCACAGTCATTCAGCACAATCACTGGCCACAAGAGTCATTCACCAATAGTCACCCAGTGGCATAGTCACCCATCACAACAGCCATCCACAACAGTCACCCATCAGCCTTCCACCACAGGTACTCACCACATTCACCCACAACATTCATCCAGAATAGTCACCAATCACAACAGTCACCCACAAACATCACCTTCTACAACAGCCATCTACCAGCCACCAACTAGTCACCCTCCCCATTAGTCACCCGCCACAAGTCACCCACCGTCCTTAATGGGGAAGCTGGCCAGAAGGTCCTGGATGGTTTCTGCATAGACCAACCGCATACGCCTGCGCTCAGCTGCCACGCCGTGCTCCGTCTTCTCCTCCTCTGTCTGAGGGATGATCTGCTTCAGCTTTACCTGTGGCCAGGGAGGAAGGAAGTGGACCCTGAGACAGCACAAGGGCTAGGACCCTGCCACTGTCACCGCTTGGGGCTGTGAATGACTCCCTGTCTTCATCCTCTGTGTCCATGTGACAGAGATGTCACATTCATTCTCCAAGAGCCCCCATTTGTCCCCAGTCACCTTCATGGGCAAAGGACAGAGGCTCAGAAACGCATAAGGAGATAGAAGCCTCAGGAGGCAGCACTGGAGAGGTGGGGAGAGCGAGGGAAGGCACTGGGTGGGGGTGGCACTTGGGTGCCCTTCCTCTGGGGTCTGTGCACTTCCTGAGGGCAGCAGGAGTGGCCCGGTGGATTCCCACCTTGGTGAGTTCATGGTGTGCCACAAAGGTGGCCAAAGCCTTGCACACAGTCCATTGCTTCTCTGAGCCCATGTCTTCTGAGGTCACCTGAATCCCCACCTAAGGAAGGAATGAGTCAGGAGAAGAAGTTCAGCCACCCAGGAAACACCACTCCTATAGGCTTCCAAAGCCCTGGGGTTCAGGCAAGTTACTTCCTTTCTGGGCTCCACTTGGTTTCCTCATCTGGAGTTGGGAGCAGCCATGTCACCCTCCCAAGGATGACAGAACCAGAACTGGCCCTAGAAAAGGTACCAGGTGACTGAGAGGTCAACTACACTGAATGCACTTATGGTAGGGTTGACGGTGTGTGTGTGTGTGTGTGTGTGTGTGTGTGTGTGTGTGTGTGTGTGTGTGTGTGTGTTCAACTACACTGAATGCACTTATGGTAGGGTTGACGGGGTGTGTGTGTGTGTGTGTGTGTGTGTGTGTGTGTGTGTTCAACTACACTGAATGCACTTATGGTAGGGTTGACGGGGTGTGTGTGTGTGTGTGTGTGTGTGTGTGTGTGTGTGTGTGTGTGCGTTCATGGGGTACCCAGAGACACTGTTCAGACTCTGCGCCCAGAGACACTGTCAGGACTCTTGGAGTCCCAGTGCCCTGCTCCTGACATTTGTGGTGGTGAATAGTCTCCTCACCAGCGCCCATCAGCCCTGGAACCACTGATGTTCCCTGTGAACCCCCCACTGTCAAAATCAGGCTCCCTCTTACTGATGGAGAGATGAATACTGTGGGGGTGTGGGAATCTCAAGGACCCTGGGGTTAGGTGGAATACGCCTTCTTTTTCTGAGGCTGTCTGACTTCCTCAGAGAGGACCCCGGAGGCTAGACACCAAATCCTAGCAAAAAATCATAGTCTCTCAGTGGCAAGAAGTCCCCAGCCCTTCCTGCCCCATGTAGCCACTCATGGTACTCCTGGATATTTCAGAAGCTGCCACCCATCTAGACACTGAGTGCAAAGGGGCCAGGGTGGGGCTGCTAGTGGAGAGGACATTCACCTGCCCCCCACCCACCAGTACTGCCTACCCCACACACCTCCATACTGGAATTGAAGGCCCGGTTCACTTTGGCCTTGATATTCACCACTTGTCCAACACTGGAGAGAGAAAAGCAGGGGTGAACTATCTAGAGGGGACAGCAGAAGGAGTGGGCTGAGATCCTGGTGGGACAGGCCCTTCTTCCAGAGAACAGTCACACTCTTTGGCAATGTTACTGAGTCTGTGAAGCAAAGCCTCTGGCCAGAATCATGTACCACTATGCAGGGGGGAACAAGGGGGATGAGAGAAGGGTGGGACCATGGCCCTGCCTTCCAGTTAATGTTCTCAGGTCCACAGGGAAGCTCTCTGTACCCTCCTGCCTACCAACACATCCACTTTTCTTCAAGGTTCTGCTAGCAGATCCATCCATCTTTGACATCAAAGTTTCAATGCACCAAAAATAGCCTCAGCTTTATTGCAGTTTAGCTCTTAGTGGCCTCCCCATTGCTACAGGGCAGGTCCCCATCCATAGCAACCTACTGGATGAGTGCACCCCCATAATCAAGGACCAAAGGACCTGAAAGAGAAGGTGTAGGAGGTAGGAGCACATTTAAAAATGCCTGCTTTGGGGCTGAAGAGATGGCATTGAGCTAGAGCATTTGCCTTGCATGCATAAGGACAGTGGTTCGAATCTCGGCATCCAATATGGTCCCCCAAGCCTTCTAGAAACGATTCTGAGTGTAGAGCCAGGAGTGACCCCTGAGTGCTTCCAGATGATGTGACCCCCCCAAAAAAAATGCCTGCTTTGCACCAGGCATGGGGCATGGCCTCGTTTGAGTTTTTGGCGGTCATACCCAGTGGTGTTCAGGGGTCACTTCTGACTTGGCACCTAGGAGTGACTCCTAGAGTTACTCAGGATATCATATGGGGTGCCAATAATGAGACCCAGATGGGACAGCCACATGCAAAGCAAGAGCCCTCGTTTGAGTCTTGAATCACACTTGGCTGGCAGAAGAGGGAGGGAATGGGGGAGGCCTGGGAGTCAGTGTCCATGGCTCTAGGGCAGTGTTCTGGTCTGCACAGATCCCTTGCTCTAGCTGTGCCTGCCCACCTGAACATCCCCACAGCTACACAGAGCCCAGGGAGCACCCGCCTGCCTGGTGCAGAGTGAGCCTCTTTGATGGAGCCTGGGAGAAAGCAGCAGGGACAAGGTGCCTACCTTACACCTGACACATACTCTGTCAGTGCATGGCCCAGAGCAAGTCCTGTCAGCACTCTGCCTTCGCATAGAAACAAAGCGCACAGAGCTCATTTCTTTCTCAAATACTACAATCTCCTTACAGACGGCAGTGTGGGCTCCTCCCACAACTCCTCCTCTAGACAGGAACTGGACTCAGGGCCTGGTGCATGCTGAGCATATGCATTATCCTTTGAGCCAGCCCCTCACCCCAAGTATAAGACCCTCAGTTGCAGGGTGGGCTAGGGGTCCTAGGGAAGAAGCAGCAGGAAGAGGCAGGAAGCACTTACCTGATGGTATGCTCAAAGTAGATGTCATCCATGGAGGCTGTGACACAGGGGCAACCCGCATGCCGCTCAGCTGGTGTCGGGAGGAGAAAGCTGGCATCAGTCATAGTCTCTGACAAACATCAAGCGCTCCAAACTACACCACACCCCCACCTGCACCCCCATCTTTCTTAGTGCCTCACTGAGTTACTCCAGCCTTCTCCTTATTTTCTCTCTGGGGTCCCTCCGTCCTGCTCCACTTGAGGGCAAGGAGCTTTGTCTGGTTCCCTGGGGCACTGGGTTCAGGATCTGGACCTGGCATGCTGTGAAGGGTGTGAAATAAAGATGTACTCATGCCATCTCGTCCTGGGTAGCTTCACCACCTTTGTGCCCTGGCCTGAGTTGGCCAAGCTTCTGGAATCTGCTCACAGAACCCTTATGAAAGGCATTCCCTACAATCATACTAAGGGCTCCCCATTCTGTTTGTTTGGTTTTTGTTTTTGTTTTGTTTTGTTTCGGGGTCACACCCGGCAGCGCTCATGGGTTACTTCTGGCTCTGTGTTCATAAATTGCTCCTGGCAGGCACGGGGGTAGTATGGGATGCTGGGATTCGAATCACAGTCTGTCCTGAATCAGCTACGTGCAAGGCAAATGCCCTAGCGCTGTACAGTCTCTCCGGCCCAAAAGGTAGAAGGGCCCAGGTGACAGGATAGCGAAGAGGTTGTTTACCTTGCATGCATCCAAACTAAATTCAATCACCAGAACCACATGTGGAACCTTGAATCTGAAGGATTCAAGGAGTGATTTCTGGGCTCCCCATTCTGTACTCCCACAGTCCCCTATTCCCCCTACACAAACATAAAGGGCTGGGGCAGAGATCAGATCAACACCTGGTTCCTGCCCACAGTGCTCTCCAAATTGATACGGCTTCAAGGAGTCATACTGAAGGCTGTGCAGAGTATCAGGGAGAGGCTAAAGAGCATGATGGTAACAGAAATGAGAGAAGAGAGGCCCCACGCCGAGCCTTGGGGAAATCAGAGACCAGCTGAGAGATGAATGTGGCACTCAGGATATGCCATGTCTGAAAGGAAAATCTTGAGAGCAGAACCATAATATAGCAAGCAAATAGGACGCTTGCCTTGCATGTGTCTGACTCAAGTTTAATCCCCAGCATCAACTATTCCCAGCTCAAATACCAACAGGAGTGATCCCTAAGTGTAGAGCCAAGAGTAAGCTCTGAGGATATATCTGCCGGATATAGCACCAAAACCAAAACAAATAAACTAAAACTAAAAAGGGATCTTCTCTCCTCTAGGCATGGGCTAGGATGGCCCAGAACACAGCCTCACCAGACAGGCAGGCCGTGGTATCGATCCACTTGAGCAGCTGCCCGATGCTCAGCTCGTCACGCTGGTTGGTGTGACAGGGCAGCACCAGCTGGCTCATCTGTACCTCTGTGGGGTTCCGGTACCCCTGGCCGTCCGCCATGGCATCACTGTGATTCTCTGCATGCGAGATTGACTTGCGGGAAGAGCGGCTGGAGAACACAGAGGCAAGGCCCTGGGGATAGGCGGGGATGGAGAAGTCAGTTCACAGGCCAGCCCTGTGACCCAAGGGCCGCCATTTTCTCTAGATCCAACTCCAACAGCCTACCCCAGGTCCTCAGTTTCATGACTCTCAATGCCCTTGGGGTTCCATTTCCTTTTGGCCAACACAAGCTTCCAGCTAACTTAACTTAAGACAGAGGAATGGGAAAGGAGAGAGAAACTGCCAAGAATTCTGTCCTCCCCTCAACTGGAGGACCAGCCTGGATTCAGATGGACACCCCTACTGGAAAGTCTTTTCCCATCCATGCAGGGAAGCCTTATGAGTTTCAAGCAGCCAAGTTTAGGGCTCCATTACCTCCCCCGCCCCAACAAAAAAAAAAAACATTTCCAGAAGCAGTGCTTTCTTCCACAGCACTTTTCTCCCTTTCTAAGGCCACCAGCAAAAAGGCCTGTCTCCAGCAGCTGGCTCTATGGCCAGCAAGGGCTCTGGGGAATCACCAAGCAGCTGTCTGGTCCACACAGGGCCGTAGCAGCTGCCAGCTGGAAGACCAGCAGAGAAAATCTCAATGTTGTGAATTAACGATGAAGATGGCACCAGGGGCTTCGCATGGTTCAATCCCAGGCAAAAGAACGGGGTGTGTCAGTCTTCCCTAAGCATGGAGGATTAGGAAAGGGGCACCAACTGGCTGACTCTGTCTCACTGCCCCAGTCTCCCTGAGCCAACTAGGAGTCTGAGGAGGAAAGGCACAGAGGGACGGCACCAGAGTCCCAGTTCTTCCTGCCAACACCCCCGTGTGTAGCTGAGAGCACGCACGCTCACTCCTTAGTGAGAACTCTGCCAACGTGTGAGTTCACAAGAAACCTCAGAGCAAAGGACAAAACTATCTTCATTTGACAGGTAAGGAAACTGAGGCACAGAGCCCAGAAACCACACACACCAGAGATGTGGGCTTAGCAGTGAAGAGAACCATGAGTCCACGCATACCCATTACGATACAGACTGGGGGTGGTGGAATGTTCCCAGGGGAGGCTCCATAGAAAACTTTCCACAATTTATCTAATCATTTCAAAACACCCCAAAGTGACTGGCTCAAGGTCACTGTCTCCACAGAGGTAGAGCTGGGATTTCAAGCAGGCCTGTGTGACTCAGAAGAGCAGACCATCCCCAGAGAGGTAGCCCTCTCCAGCTCCCTCAGTTCCAGGCACAGTGACCAACTCCTAGCGGAAAGGAAGGCAGTCCCCAGGCACGCTCAGCCTGGATGAGGCCTGGATGAGGGTGCCCAGCAACCAGGCTCTTGCAGGGGGCATGGCTACTGCAGTCCAAGCCGCAGCACCAGTCACCATGGTAACTACTGCCAAGGCATTTCTGGCCTGGTGTGCACTGGGGGCCTCTTGGCTAGGGAAGCAGGTGGCTGCCTTTCTGGGTGTGGGATATGGAGGAGGGAGGAGCCGGCAGACTGTTCTCCCACAGTCTTCCCAAACCCCTCCTGCAGTCAAGGGCTCCAGGCAGAACATTCCAGAAAGAGGCCCTAGAGAAAGCTGGGGAACTGTAGAGAGAAGCAGACAGAAAAAAGGGGACAGTGCCTGTGAGATTTCTGGGCAGCTCTGGGCAGGTACACCCGGAAGGCCATTCCCACTCCCATCTCGTGAGGTCCTCAGGGGAAGCACTTGGTGGGGAGAATGAGGCTGGAGACACCCAAGATCAGCAGTCTGATTATGTCTTCACCTGGCCGACCCCAACTCCACCAACCTCTTTCTAGGGCCCTTTCATTGTGCTTTGAAGAACAACTTTTACCTATCCATTCACTCATTCACTCATTCATTCACCCTCACTGGACCCCACCTGGAGATGCAGAGACCATCAGGCCATCCTGTGGTACTCCTGCTGCCATGCTCATGCCTAGCAGGCCCACGGTGGCTGCTCCCCAAAGGTTTCTGCAGAGAGGCCGGGTGGCTGGGTTCAACCCAGCCTCACCTCTCAAGGTACCCCATGATCCTGAGCAAGTCCCTCCTCTCCCAAGGCTGTCATATTGTCTCCAGCGGCTGGAGGTCTTGGGAGGACTGACAAACACCAGACAACTGAAGGCCAGGATCCTGGCGGTGGGGGTGGGGGGTGGGGGCTCTGCCCGGCCAACCCCACCCCACCCTGGAGATTTCTAGATAGTCAAGGGGCCCTTGCTGCCCCTCCAGGCAAGCAGAGGATAAGCCCCACTGTGGTGTCCATCCCCCACCAGTCAAGAGAAGGGTACAGAGGCCCTGGGCTGTCTTCTAGGAGGCGCAGACAGCTGACACATACACACTGCCTGCCTGCATTCCCAGGCGGTCCTGCCCACAGATGGATGCTGGCCCGGCCTCCGCCTCAACCAGAGGTGGGCGGGCCTCCGAAGGGAGGCCAGCCAATCAAAGTCAGGGGCGTGCTCGGCCCAGCAAGCATTTAGCCAATGGGAGCACAGGACCAGACCATGCCCCCCAGGGTCTTGCAGCGTGAGTCAGAACCCTGGATGGCTGGTGGCTTGAGCCAAAGGGCCAACAAGGAAGCAGAGAGCCAACTAGTTGGGAGGGCACTGGGGGTCAGAGATGTGCCCTCTCAGAAGGCTGTCATGCCAGGCACCGGTCCCTGGCTACAGCAGATTTGATCATCTCGTCCAAAGCCTCAGCTGGCTGAGATAAGGGCCATGTCTGCTCCTCCCGGGCCAGCATCCCAGCCACAGTCCTGCTGAGTCAGAGCACAATCCCTCATGGCTAAGGAAACTGAAGCACTGTAGAATAGACTGAGGGCTGGCCCAGCAAGGGAGACAGGACTGCACAGGGCTACACTAACACCTGGAACTTGGGGTCCCTCCCTCCTGCCACCACCCCCAGATCCAGCCTCCTCTAGGTCCCCCGACTGCTGTTGCCCCGGACTGTTTCCACAGCTACCCAGAGAAGAAGGTGCCAGACCACAAAGGCCCTGTTTCTCTCTACCTCCACAGCTACCTCGCCCCAGGGAGAGAAGCAGTCTCCATCCACTGTGGGAGCCACCAGCCCCACCCCAGGACAAGCCTCTCCCAGCTGCCTACTCTGGCTCCCAGTCCATACATGGCAGTTCCAACTTCCAGAGACCAGGCAGCTGTCCAATGGCTTTGTTAACACCCAAACTACACAGGCCTCCTGAGAAGCTTCCTGCTTCCCAAAATGGCTTGGAGGCAGCAGCCTGCACACACAAATCCAGGATACTCGGAAATATGTGTGCGTGCACGTCTGGAATGCAGAGAAACAAATGAGGGAGAGAAATGCTTGCAAGCCAGCAGTACAGAGAGCAGAGAACTGGAATAGGCCTTGAGATTCTCCAACAAACAAGGAGAAATGAGATAAAGGAAAGAGCCAACCAGAGGGCTGAGGGCACCAGGGGATTACTTCACAGACATCTGAGCATCCAACAGCATTAGGTCTCTCTCTCTCTCTCTCTCTCTCTCTCTCTCTCTCTCTCTCTCTCTCTCTCTCTCTCTCTCTCTCTGTCTCTGTCTCTCTCTCTCTCTGTCTCTGTCTCTGTCTCTCTGTCTCTGTCAGTCTGTCTCTCTCTCAATGACAACCAACCTTTTAGAGCACCTCCATGTAGCCCCAGGACATGGCATTCAATACTAGTGGGACAGGAAAGGTTGGGAAGTAAACCAATAATTTTACTAAACATCCTGGCAGGCCACTTATTCAGTTAAGATTTACTGAATAGGGGCCAGCGAGATAGCATGGAGGTAAAGTGTTTGCCTTGCATGCAGAAGGACAGTAGTTTGAATCCCGACATCCTATATGGTCCCCCGAACCTGCCAGGAGCCATTTCTGAGCGTAGAGCCAGGAATAACCCCTGAGCACTGCTGGGTGTGACTCAAAAATCAAAACCAAAAAAAAAAAAAAAAGATTTACTGAATATCTACTATATATCAAGTCTATACTAGGAAATTTTCTACATATTTATTTCTTTCATTCTTACAGTGAACTGCTACAATGAGCAGTTCTAGTATATCTTGGGGAAAGGACTGGTCCACACTCAGTGGTGTTCAGGGGGTCACCCCCTCCTTCTTTGGGAAAGGAGGAAGGAGAAAAATCACTGTATAGGGAAAGGATATTTTGTTTGTTTGTTTTTAGGGACACACCTGGCAATGCTCAGAGGTTACTCCTGACTCTGCACTCAAGAATCACTCCTGGGGTTGGAGTGATAGCAAATCAGGAAGAGAATTTGCCTTGCACACGGCCAACTTGGGCTCAATCTCTGGCATCCGTTTGGTCCCTGAACCTGCCAGGAGTGATTTCTGAGGGCAGAGCCAGGAGTAAAGCCTAAGCACTGCCCCTCGGTGTGGCCCAAAAGCCCCCCAAAAAAATCATTTCTGACAGGCTCAGGAGTCATGTGAGATGCCAGGGATCAATTTAGGATTGACAGTATGCAAGGCAAATGACCTACCCACTATACTACTATCACTCTGACCCCAAGGAGCATTTCTTTACGGTGCTTCTCAAATAGTGGGGTGCACCCCCCAAGGGGGCACGAGGCTCCATAAAGGGGTACGTTTGACCTCAGCAAACACTGTCATAACAAGCTAAGCCCCGTGTTTATGCCTCTGTATGTCTCTGGAGCTGAGAGTCGCTGTGTCCTGCTTCAAACCCTGCTTCGAAAAGCTATGCATTGCAAAACGTGCTCATTGGAGCCATTAATCCAGACATCAACTCTGATGGAAAAATCAGCTCAGATTATTTTATATATTTTTGTTTTGCAGGTTAGTTATTTTTTTAATAACGATACTATTTACAGTCACTCGGGAGGGGGCGTGAAAAATGTTTTCTTCTTCCTAGGAGGCATAACGGAAAATAATTGAGAAGCACTGCTTTAGAGGGACTTGATACTGGGATACAGTGCTGCGAAATCAAATAAAAGGTTCCTGCATGCAAAACATGTGTATTAGCCCTCTGTGCTATCTCTCCAGTGTAACACATACAGGCAGAAATTCCCCTCACAGCCACATCCCTGGCCCTCAATCACACTCTAGAAAATAATTTTTTCAGTACCAGGGATTGAACCAAGGCCTCACAAATGCATAGCTTTACCTTTGAGTCACATCCCTGATTCAACTACATTCTCTTATGTTTGTTTTGTTTTGGGGCCACAAACAGCAGCACTCAGTATGACACTGAGCCACAATCCTGGCTCTGCTCTGAGAAATTACTTCTGACAGTGTCAGGGACCAATTGGGATGCCAGGAATCGAATCTGGGTGAGCTGCATGCAAGGCAAATGCCCTCTCCACTGTGCTATTGCTCCAGCCCTTCAACTACTTTTTTTTTGGGGGGGCCACACCCATTTGATGCTCAGGGGTTACTCCTGGCTAAGTGCTCAGAAATTGCCCCTGGCTTGGGGGGACCATATGGGATGCCGGGGAATCAAACCTCGGTCCTACTTTGGCTAGCGCTTGCAAGGCAGACACCTTACCTCTAGAGCCACCTCACTGGCCCCCTCAACTACTTTTTTGTTGTTTTTTGGGTCACATCCAGCAGCGCTCAGGGTTACTCCTGGCTCTGCACTCAAAAATCACTTCTAGTAGGGCCTGGAGAGATAGCACAGCGGCGTTTGCCTTGCAAGCAGCCGATCCAGGACCAAAGGTGGTTGATTCGAATCCCGGTGTCCCATATGGTCCCCCGTGCCTGCCAGGAGCTATTTCTGAGCAGACAGCCAGGAGTAACCCCTGAGCACCACCAGGTGTGGCCCAAAAACAAAAACAAAAAGAAAATCACTTCTAGCAGGCTATGGGGACTATATGGGATGCCGGGGATCGAACGCAGGTCCATCCTGGGTCGGCAGCATTCAAGGCAAATGCCCTACGACTGTGCTATCGCTCCGACCCAAGATTCGTCTTTTTTTTGTTTTTGTTTTTTGTTTTTGGGTCACCCCGGCAGCGCTCAGGGGTTACTCCTGGCTCTACGCTCAGAAATTGCTCCTGGCAGGCTCGGTGGACCATATAGGATATCGGGATTCGAACACTGTCCTTCTGCATGCAAGGCAAACGCTTTACCTCCATGCTATCTCTCCAGACCCTCATCTTTCTTTTGTTTTTGTTTTTGTTATTTTCCTCTTGGAGACACTCTGGCAGTGCTCAGAGACTGGGGAAAGCCTTCCTGCCAGTACTCAGAAGGCAAATGTATGCCAGGGATAGAACTCAGCCCTCCTGCCTGTATAACCTGCATTCAGCCCATTGAGCCATCTTTCTGACCCTAAAAGGTAGGTCTTATTATTAGCCCCAGTGTTCTTTCTTCTCAATGAAATGGGGCATTGAACGAGAGAATCTGAGAATCCTTCCAACCATGACATGGGTTTGCCTTATAGGATAGACTGGCAAATTAGGTCCACAGGGTGGGGTGGGTGCAGACTGCTCAGCTACTTACCATGTCTCACTCACACCACCCTTGTGGCCACGTGATTTCTGCTCCTCATTCTTAGAAGCCACATTCCCACATTCCCTTGAGCAGCACCCTAGATGTGCATCCACACCTCTTCTCCCTGAGATGCTTCCTGGCACCTCCTCTCTAAAACACTCAGCATGGTCATGTTCATTTCACTTGAACATACTCCTTGCTCCACCAGGCATGAGCCTTCTCTCTCCTCCTGGACCCAAAAGCTCCAGCACAGCCTGACTATGGGGGACCAAATAAAGGAATTCCACAGGTCCCCCATTCCCACTCATGTCCCACCATGTAGGCAGAGAGAATGCAGGCCATAAATTCGGGCGAGGTGCCCTCCTACTGACCTCACACCCCTGTCTCTTTACCCCATTCTAGATTGTGGAGCTGAACACATCACCTGTCTCCCTTCACACGCAAGGACATAATGTCCTCCGAAATAAGACACCCCAGACCTTCCCTGGGCCCCCTAGAAAGCCTCCCAGGGATCAGAGCAAGGAGTGGAGTGCAAAGGGACAGAGGAATGGCATTTCCTGAATGCCGCCCTACCCCCTTCTCCTCTCAAATGCAGGCAGCTATTTGCTGGCTTATGTTGAGGTGCAGATCCTGCTCAGTCCCCCAGCTTTGCACCATAGTGTCAGGACTGAGCCTACACAGCCCCTGTTCCTCTCTGCCACTGTGTCTACAGCCCACTTGTGTGGGTGAGGAAAGCGAGGTGGGGGGCTAAGTGAGAGGCCCTGGAGTCAGGCTGATCTGGGTCAGCCTCTGAGAAGTGGAGAACAGACATCCCCTTCCCACCTACTTGCATGAAGCATGAGGGGGATACAAGCACCAGCTCACTGTGATATGCTTGAGGGAGGTGGCAGGGCAGGAAGGAACAGGCAGGCTGGGCCAGCTAGTCTCTCCTGGAACCCCACAGGGTCTGACCACTTTGATTCTCATTTTGGGGATGAGGCGGCATGAGAACTGAGGTTCTGAAGTTGGGGAGACCACAGAAGAGAGGCCACACGCGCATACATACAGCCACATGTGTGGGTGCCTACACACAGCTACCCAAGCACTGCAGAGCCACTCAGCTGGGAAATAGGAGCATGGGGACTTGCACCCAGGGTGTTTAGCTCGAAGTCTGGGACATACTCTCTCTTGGGAGGGTAGACTCCTAACTGTTGCACGCACACACACACACACACACACACAAACACACACCCTGGCCATTTGCAGCAGACATCCAGCCAGCTCTTCCTTGTGGCACTCAGGTGGCCAAGTCTTGGAGTCTTGAATGGGGAGAGAGAGAGAAAAGGAGAAAAAATATGTACAGATACACACATGTACACATACATATATAGAAAAACGTGTGTACACTCATGGGTGTACACAGACATGCTGAATGTGCAAGGCACACATAGGCACATATGCATGCGAACACACACAAACACACACCCCTGAGCAGGAGGCAGGAAGCGAACCCGCCTCCTGTCCACACACACATTCCTCAGCCCTGCCACGCTGGTGCAGGCAGCAGCTGGGACTTCCTGTGCCAGGAAGCTGGGAGGGCGGGTGGCTTCCCCCAAGTCCTCAGGCCGCACAAAGCCAACTCAGCATCTCCTCCCCTGTCTGAGATCCCACAGGGTCCCCTTTCTCCTGTCCTCCCAGGACTGTGGCCCTTTGTCTCCACTTCCCCTCTTCACCCAGCTTTCCCTCACTTATCCACCAGCTTTTGCCTCCAGAGCATGCAGGGCAGAAAGGCAAGAGGGGACCAGGAACTATATTCAGGGACAGACCAGGCACTACAAACCAGGCCTCAGCCTGGACCACCTCCAGCCAGGTCCTAAGACCCAGAGGCTGCTGAGTACCGCATTCCCCATGAAAAAGGTTTGTTGAAAAGTGATAAACAGGGGCCGGAGAGAAAGCACGGAGGTAAGGAGTTTGCCTTTCATGCAGAGGGATGGTGGTTTGAATCCCGGCATCCCATATGGTCCCCCGTACCTGTCAGGGGCAATTTCTGAGCATAGAGCCTAAAGTAACCCCTGAGCGCTGCCAGGTATGACCCAAAAACAAAAACAAAAACAAAAACAACAAAAAAAGAAAGAAAAGAAAAGTGATGAACAGGCAGAGAAGAAAAGCAGAGGGAAGTGGGTCAGCCTGTCTCCCTGGGTGACTTCAAACCAGTCTGAACCCTACTTTCTTATTTTGTAACACGAATAAGGGCCTCACTATGAAGAGATGAGACATGGTGTTTCTAGAACACAGCACAGGTCTGGCCGACACAAGTGCTCCAAGGCTGCACACTCTGCTGTTAAAAGACTGAGGCTACTTTAACCACACAAGAGGGGTTGTTACAGCTTCCTACCACCTGGGTGGGCTTTGCAGTGTCCCTGCCAAGCCAGGGGTGAGGCTCTCAGGCCATAAGAGAGCCACAGGGACTTTGAGCAGTAGGGAATGGAGGGATGCAGGCTTTGTGCCCTATTCTGAGCCAATGACACCCAATGTCTCTGTCAAACAAGCCATCTTTCTACCACCAGGGCTTCACTTCAGCCACAAATTCGAGACTGGACTGGACAGGTCTGGACCACCAGAGTACCCTGCACAGATGCTTGCTCACCTAAACCTGAGCCTTCTAGGCTCCTGAGAGGTCAGACCCCCACAGAGGACTTGACTTATGGAACAGAGGCCAGCTTGGGCTCACCAGGGCTTGTTCTGTCTGTATTGGGGAGACGGCACAGGATCAGTCCTATTCTGCAATAGCAGCCACACAAATCAGTGTCAGCACTAAGTGCGCCACTCACTGACCGCATCACACTGAAGTTGAAGGTCTCCCACAGAGGGCCACCTGGTCAGGTCCTCTCAGCATCTGACCTGAGGCCTGAGAGCAGATCACCCCAGCAGCTGGGACTCCACAAGCATTCCATTATCAGACCGTGTCCATGTTTTTCCTGTTGCTATCACTTGGCTCGAAGTTACATGCATGCTGGGATGACTCCAGCTTAGTGGTTGTTTATACACAAAAAGCCTCATGATTTCATCCATCCACAAGCTCAGCAGTGACAGTTCCTGCTAGACCCAACTGGATGTCCTGTGGCTGCTGAAGGAGGCAGCTAGGGTCGGGCATGGGGACATGATGAGAGAAGGAATGATTCCATGGCCAAAAGAAGATAGCCTGCAGCAGGGGGCGGGAAGTATCGGGAGGCACAACCCTGAAAAGCGGGGTACAGAGTGAAGAGGGGCAGCACTAGACTAATGGACCGTCAGGCTACAGGAGGAACAGCAGGGGCCCATGTGGCTTAGGGCCAAGTGCAAGGATACAAATCTGAGAGCTGGGGAGCACAGGAGAGTTGTGAAAGAAGCCAAACCCAGAGCAGAGAGAGGCGAGAGAGGAGGTGGATTCTGGCCAGACACCAACAATCTCTTATAACTCCCAGGCACACCTTCCAGGTGCTGGAGATTCATCAGTAAACAAGTAGGCTCACACTGTGGATACATAAAGGAACACGATCATTTTAAAGCGAAAGGCACCATGAGAAAGAAAAGAGGGCAAGGGAGAGAGCTCAGAAAGGTGGTATATACATCCTAAGTTTGATCCCCCAAATCACATGCTCCCCATCCAGCCCTGAGCATCACTGGGGATTTCCCCTTATCCCCCAACCCAAGAAAAGAGAAAGAAAAAAAGGGGGGATTCAGGAAGAAACAGAGATGGGGAAAAGTGGAAGGCAGGCACTATTCTCCAAGGGGAGTTGGGTGTGCCTGGAAATGGGGACCGGAAATGATGGACTTGAGGTATTTAGGGAGGCAACATCAACAGGACTGGCTGCTGTGCGAAAGGAGAGGAAGGAGGATCAGGCTCAAACAAAGGCAGGAGACCTTGGGGTACAAAAATAAGTTAAATGGGGCTGACCTAGGTTCGACCCCCAGGATCTCATATGGTCCCCTGAGTCTGCCAGGAGTGATTTCTAAGCACAGAGCCAGAAGTAACCCCTAAGCATCGCTGGGTGTGGGAAAAAAGAAAAAGGGAAGGAAAGAAGGAAGGAAGGAAGAAAGGAAGGAAGGAAGGAAGGAAGGAAGGAAGGAAGGAAGGAAGGAAGGAAGGAAGGAAGGAAGGAAGGAAGGAAGGAAGGAAGGAAGGAAGGAAGGAAGGGAAAGAGGGAGGGAGGGAGAGAGGGAGAGAGGGAGAGAGGGAGGGAGAATGGGAAGGAGAGAGGGAGGGTGGGAGGGAGGGTGGGAGGGAGGGCTCTAGCCATAGCATAGTGGTAGGGCGTTTTGCCTTGCATGCAGTCAACCCAGGACAGACCAGGGTTTGATCTCCAGAATTCTATATGGCCCCCATAGCCTGCCAGGAGTGATTTCTGAGTACAGAGCCAGAGCCAGGAATGTAACTGGGTATGCCCCCCCCCCCCATAAAAAAAGGAAGAAAGAAAAGAAACACACCAGATGGATTCCTGGCACCATATAAAACCCCCTGAGCACAACTAAGACTACACAACCAGGACTGATCCTTGAGCACAGCTGGTTGTGACCCCAAAGCTAAACAAAACTGACAAAGGTAAAGCTGCCTGAATGGTGACGTGGAGTTCACTGGAGAGAATGCGGAAGGCAAGAAGAATGGCTGCAGACCCATGGGGCCATGCAACCTTGAGATAGGCAAAGATGGCTGCCAAGTCCACTCTGCCTGCCCTGACAGGTCACCTTCAATGTTATCCTCTTGAATCGGTCACTCTCAATGACCTGGCCACTGGCTACTGCTGAGACAATGTAGGGAGGCCTGACCTCCCACACAGGCTCTGGGAACTTTTGCTTTAGTAGGGCTAGAAGGACCCTCACACACATGGGGAGACCCCTATGAGCACTCGGAGGATCAGGCCCACCCATTCCCCAAAAGCAGTGGAGACCATAAAACCTGGGCAGATCCTGGCCCATACCATCTGCTGGCTATATGCCACTTGGTCTGCGTCATGGAACTCAGAACTGTTACGCACTTTCTTTACTACAACCTTCAGAGAAAACAAGAACCACTCAATCCCAAGGGTTCTGCTTCACAGGGACCCTTGTCACAGCTATAAGGACTGAATCAACACCATCACAGGGGTACAGTCTCTTGGGGGTGGGGACATTTACTAAGGGGACTGCAGAGGATGTTGGGAAGAATCTACATGTACACTCTTTTTTTTTTCAGGGCCCTATGAAGCAGGAAGCCTCAGTTTACTGTTGAGCTAAAGGCAACTGTTGGGAGCATTGGTGGGGGACTTGGAAGGGAGTCCTGAGAACAATGACCCATGAAAGGCAGAGGGGGCCAGATGGAGAGCTGTAGAGTTCCCAACACATGGGACCTCTGGGACAGCATGTGACACTTCAGATCCTCCAGGGAACACTCCAGACAGAGAAAACCTGGAGCAAGACTGGCTTTAGCTACTGCTTTCCTCCTGGACTGTGGGGCCCTCACACCCCAACATTATCACTGCCCCACACTTGGGGTCCCTCCCGGGCTTCAGTTTACACACTGTATGAAACTACGTCACCTTCAAAAGTGGGGACAGGATAAACCTAAGTCCTGGAAGGCCTCAGCGGAGAGGCAGGAAGGTGCTCCCTAAGCCACTGGGGTACAAGTGAAAATCCCCTACAAGTCAAGCATATGGCACCAAGGAGTCCTAGGGGTCCTGACTCTTGCCTCTTCCTTTCCCAAGTGCTCCCTGCACCAAAGCCTAGGGGCTTAGCCCTCCAAAGCCCCTTAGAACTGCTCCGTGTGGAACCTAGGCTAGCACCAACCTGCTTGGCGAAGGCAGGCCCAGTCACCAACAACAGGATGTCCACATTCTCTAAGTCTCTAGCCTCTATGCCCAGCCCAGAACCATCGGACAGTCCTGCCTACAGCCTTCCCACCTGTGCCCCTCACCCAAGAAGACAGAAGGGTGGGACCTCTCTGGACACCCCAGGTTGAAGCCCTGTGCACCTGCTCTCTCAGCCTGAGCTGCTTTTCTTTCGGACCACTCCCTTCCCCGACCTCTGTCCAGCTTCCAGGCCACAGCAGTGCCACACCCCCAGGGCAGATCAAAGACTGCTTAGAGGTCACAACCAGGACAATGACAAGGAGGAGAAAGGTCAGGCTGTGGCACACACCACATCCAAGTGACCAGGTGCTGCCAGCCTGGCTGGCCCTGGGGCTACCAGAAGCCAAAAGGCGAAATGTGGCCAAGCTCTGTGGCCCTGCAAACACATACTCGAGAAGCTGCTCCCGACTTCTGTGAAATGTCCACAGAAAAGGTATGGTATGGGCATTTTGCTTAGTGGACTACATATGCCTGCACATCTGAGGAGCTGGGCTTTGCACCCCAAGAGAGTAAGTGGTGTCTGTGGAATGTGTCCTACACAGGATGTCTAGAGACACTTTGTTTTGCCCTTTTTTTTGTTTGTTTGTTTGTGGTTTTTGGGTCACACCTGGCAGTGCTCAGGGGAAACTCCTGGCTCCATGCTCAGAAATTGCTCCTGGCAGGCACGGGGGACCATATGGGAAGCCGGATTCGAACTGATGACCTTCTGCATGAAAGGCAAATGCCTTACCTCCATGCTATCTCTCTGGCCCAACACTTTGAGGCAAGCCCTCAGTCAGGGTCACTCATAGTCATTCCCTCCTTATGGGGCAGAGCCAAGAATCTTCAAGACCATCCTAGCCAAAGGACTCCAAGTGTCCAGCACACTCACACAAACCCCAGCCACCAGCTCTGGGTGGGATCCAGAACCACAAGTTCATCTGAAAATGAAATATCTGGGTTCTCCTGCACCTTGAGGGAATATTCTGGGGATCGACTCTGTCCAGACCTTCATGAGCCTTCCACGGGACTTGCATTCTTTGGGACAGGAAGGATCAAAGTGATGTTTGCATGGATAGGGTTGCTGGTTCTGCCTCACCCTCCCTAAAAATTATCCTTCTTGAAGCCCGGAGAGATAGCACAGCGGCATTTGCCTTGCAAGCAGCCGATCCAGGACCAAAGGTGGTTGGTTCGAATCCCGGTGTCCCATATGGTCCCCCGTGCCTGCCAGGAGCTATTTCTGAGCAGACAGCCAGGAGTAACCCCTGAGCACCGCCAGGTGTGGCCCAAAAACAAAAAAAAAAAAAAAAATTATCCTTCTCCAGAGTACCTCAGAGGACATGTCTGATTTTGTTTTGTTTTTTGTTTTGGGGCCACATCCAGCTGTACTCAGGGATTGCTTCTGGTTCTGCTTTCAGAAATCACTCCTGCAGAATTAGGAGATCTTATGGGATGCTGGGGATTGAACACTGGTCCATCCTGGTGGGCTGCATGTAAGGCAAACACCCTCCCACTGTGCTATCACTCTGGTCTTGAGATCCACAATTCTTGTTTTTTTGTTTTTTGGTGGTTTTTTTTTTTTTTACTACATCCGGTGACACTCAAGAGTTAATCCTGGCTATGCACTCAGAAATCACTCCTGGTGATTGGGAGAACATATGGGATGCCGGGGATCAAACCCAGGTCCATCCTGAGTCAGCTGCATGCAAGGCAAACACCCTACCACTGTCCATACCACTGTGCTATTGCTCCAGCCCCGAGATCCACAATTTTTTTTTGGTTTTTGGGTCGGTCACAGCAGCGCTCAGTGGTTACTCCTGGCTCTACACTCAGAAATCGCTCCTGGTAGACTCGGGGGACCATAAGGTATGCCGGAATTCGAACCACCGACCTTCTGCATGTGAGGCAAATGCCTTACCTCCATGCTATCTCTCCGGCCCCAAGATCCACAATTCTTAATGAATAAATGCCTGACTTGCTGAAGGTCATTTTTTTTCTTTTTTAAAGCCAGTCAAATTGAGCAATGGGGGGGGGGGGTTTTATATACCAATTTTTGTAATACTAACATTAATAAGTTCTGATAAACCACTGCCATCGGACCAGCCTAAAGGTCATTTTTAATATTGAAGATGACCCAGGCAAGATTTATATATTACTTGGACCCAGGGTTCCTCCAAATTCCCTCACCATTCACACATCCACCTCCACCCTGCCTGGATGCTATTTTCCTTGCTATCCCAGGTGATCAAGATCCTCCTAGTCTCGTTACCTCCTTCAGGGAGCCCACCCTACTCTCCTAGCCCATGAGGGGCCCCTCTGGCTTCTCTGTGTCCCACACTCTTCTGGCCACACTCTTCTGGGACCTTCTGTTTGACCTCTCTCTATTTCCTCCTCAATCTGGGAGAGCACTTGAGGACAAGTTCAGGAGACTTGACCTGTATGTTCTAGTAGGGAATTCAGGTCCTTTCCCTCCCGTTCTGAAACTACCTCCTTCCCACCAGAGGAGAAGGGCAGTGCCAGGCCTGCAGCCAGGGAGCTGGCAGAGGACCCAGCCAGCAGCACTCACTGTCCCTGGAGCCACCAGACAGAACAGGCACGAGGCAGAGGACTCAGCTCCAGGGCCCAGAGAGGTTAACCCAGGTCACAGGAAAGAACCCCCTACCCCAGAGTCCTTGCCCCTTGTGACTTGGAGCCCAAGCAGACTTTGAGTTCTCAAATGAGTTCTACGTGGCTCAACATCAGAGCCTTGGTGTCCTTGTCCTTGTACCAGAAGTAGACCAGAAGCCTGGCAGAGAGACAGGGCCTGAC